>NW_027013020.1:127176-261986 GCF_036934945.1 Oncorhynchus masou masou
GCTGGGGAGTGGGAGGCTGGGGCAGGGAGGACTGGGAGGCTGGGGAGTGTTGGGGGGCTGGGGAGTGGGAGGGCTGGGAGAGCTGGGAGGAGCTGGAGGGCTGGGAGGGCTGGGAGAGGCTGGGAGGGGCTGGGAGGGCTGGGAGGGCTGGGAGGGCTGGGGAGTGGGAGGGCTGGGAGGGCTGGGAGGCTGGGGAGTGGGAGGGGCTGGGAGGAGTGGGAGGCTGGGAGGGGCTGGGAGGGCTGGGGAGTGGGAGGGCTGGGGAGTGGAGGGCTGGGAGGGCTGGGGAGGGGCTGGGGAGTGGGAGGGGCTGGGGAGTGGGAGGGCTGGGGAGTGGGAGGGCTGGGAGGGAGGGCTGGGGAGTGGGAGGGGCTGGGAGGGCTGGGGAGGCTGGGAGGGCTGGGGAGTGGGAGGCTGGGGAGTGGGAGGGCTGGGGAGTGGGAGGGCTGGGGAGTGGGAGGGCTGGGAGGGCTGGGAGGGCTGGGAGGGCTGGGAGGGCTGGGGAGTGGGAGGGCTGGGGATGGGAGGGCTGGGGAGTGGGAGGGCTGGGGAGTGGGAGGGCTGGGGAGTGGGAGGGCTGGGGAGTGGGAGGGCTGGGAGGGCTGGGAGGGCTGGGAGTGGGGCTGGGAGGGCTGGGAGGGCTGGGGAGTGGGAGGGCTGGGGAGTGGGAGGGCTGGGGAGTGGGAGGCTGGGGAGTGGGAGGGCTGGGGAGTGGTAGGGCTGGGGAGTGGGAGGGCTGGGGAGTGGGAGGGCTGGGGAGGGGGAGGCTGGGGAGTGGGAGCTGGGGGCTGGGAGGGCTGGGAGGGCTGGGAGGGCTGGGAGGGCTGGGGAGTGGGAGAGGCTGGGAGGCTGGGAGCTGGGGAGTGGGAGGGCTGGGGAGTGGGGAGGGCTGGGAGGGCTGGGAGTGGGAGGGCTGGGAGGGGCTGGGAGGCTGGGGGAGTGGGGAGGGCTGGGGAGTGGGGGCTGGGAGGGCTGGGGGAGTGGGAGGGCTGGGGAGTGGGAGAGGCTGGGGAGGGCTGGGGAGTGGGAGGGCTACAGGGAGTGGGAGGCTGGGGAGTGGGAGGTCTGGGAGGGCTGGGGAGTGGGGCTGGGGAGTGGGAGGGCTGGGAGTGGGAGGGCTGGGGAGTGGGAGGGCTGGGGAGTGGGGCTGGGAGGGGGCTGGGGAGTGGGAGGGCTGGGGAGTGGAGGCTGGGAGTGGGAGGGCTGGGGAGTGGGAGGGCTGGGGAGTGGGGCTGGGGGAGGGAGGGCTGGGAGGGCTGGGGGGAGTGGGAGGGCTGGGGAGTGGAGGGCTGGGAGGGCAGTTTGCTCCTCTCTGACTGTAGAAATCAGATGTCAGGATCAGAGAGGGAAGATTCTCAGGGGAAAAGAGCTCCAGAGGTGTCATGTCTTGGTATGTCTGTTCCTGTCCTTTCTCTTCACTCTGTCTCTCTCTGCTGGTCTTTTAGGTTACCTTCTCTGTCTCTCTCATTCTTCAGCTGTTCTACATCTCCCTAACTAGCTCATTACTCTTTCCCACCTGTTCTCTCTTCCCCCTCTGATTAGGTCTCTATTTCTCTCTCTGTTCCTGCTACTTTCAGTGTCTGATTCTTGTTTGTGTTTTTGATGCCGAAGAAGCAAGCTGTCGTCCCGTTTGTTTCCACCTTGTCCTATCCTGTCGGAGTCGGCCTGGCAGGTGCATCCTGCATTATACTAACGTTCTTTTTTGTTCCATTGACTACGTTGGAAGAGGATTTATGCCATTCCTGTTTTTCATTAAAGAACTCTGTTTTCTGTTAAACCGCTTTTGGGTCTTCACTCAAGTACATAAATAGAAAGGTACCAACTCCTCAACCCCGTGAAGACCTGACACTACTGAGAGACTAAACTCAGTAGTGTCAGTGATGGCGCAAGGAAACAAACCAGCAGTTAGTCGCAGGAAGTTGAGTTTGAGGAGGAACGCAGCAACAACAAATAAGACACAAACATGTTCTTTGTCACAACAGAAGGACAGTCACACAGGGCACAGCACTCTGCCATTGTCTTGGTTTCTGCTCATGTTCCCCAAGCTGGCAAACGAAACACCTGGGTGTCCTGTTGGACAATAATGTCATTCCATTAGCTACAAACTTGATGTCTACTTTGGTCTTTTTGAACAATAAACTCAGGTCTTGAAAATTAAATAAAGGAAAAAGTAATTTGACTCAGTTAAATGATATTTAATAATAACAATGGATCACTATGCATAGGTTTGCTCTGTGCATCTCCAGCATTATAAACTATAGTTACAATGGTGAAGTGCCTGTGTTAAGGTGTATTTATCATATATAAATGAGGTATATTTGTAATTTAAAACATTTTAAACCTGCTTTGCTAAAACTCAGTCTTCCTACATTTCATGTTGTGAAACGTTTAGTCCCCCGCCCCATAAAAAATATAATAATAAAAATAACAGTCCTAGCAATTGCGGCGTGCAAGCTACTGGTGGTCACTTGGCTCACAGTAAATTATCTTTGGTCCACTTGATGTTAGGGGCGTCTTCAAGGGATCTGACCGGGCGGCAGTGCTTTTACTGAAGCAACTGGATTTCTCAATGTATTTGTATACTATAGTTTGAGTTTGAGTAAATAAATACCGGTTGACTAACGTGGGCACTGGTTGAGGTCTTGTTCTCTAACTTCCTAATTGTCAAAGGAATAACAAGTTATTTTAGTAGCAAACTGCCACGCTCTATCTTTGTTTGTTGCTGCAACGTTAGCTGGATAACTTTTACAGTAGCTAAATAAAGAAGAGGTGGGTTTTTTGTGTTTGTTGTGCTGTTAGCTAGTCAACCCCTTTCTGTACCACAGCCAGGGAGTTATATCTCATTCATAGATGCTAACTAACTAGTACATTATTGGGCTAGGGGGTTTAAAGCCCCATTGGATCGGGTATTTAATTAGGTATTTAATTAGCTAATGGGCTAATTAATGTAATGTAGCTAACGTTCGGCAGCTAGTGAACCGTTATCTCACTGTGATGTCACATTCTGTTGTGTCAATTCCAAACATGGTACAGGCCATAATATGAGCTGGTATCAGTGGTTCCCAAACAGGGTACTAGGACCCCCTCGAGGTACTTTGCCTATCCCATGGGGTACTTGATAAAACTCATGAGACCATAGGCCTGCTACTGGTAAAATGCACATGAGGAGGTACTCCGGGATAAGCATAATTCAGTTAGTGTTAAAGTAACAAAAAAGGTTGGAAACCACTGAGCCAGCTAATTAACTAAATATGGAACATGTTATTCTTACCTATAATAAAGCCCACAGTGGAGGTGCCCATAAAACCTAGTGGTCAAACAGGAAATGGTTCCAATCGCTTTTCTCTCCTTAGAAACACATAGTAGGCTTGTTTTGATAACCATGAAAATCTCTCTGAACAAGATGATTTATTTACTCTCAGATTTGAAAATGCTAGACTACACATCCCTGCAAGGTCCTGCACGTCATCTTTATCTGACGCCTTTGCGTAACAGGTGGTATTAAAAGTCTATCTAAAACTTGCACATGACAGGGGATTTGAGACTTTGGCAGTACGTCAGCAGCCTCACAACCACAAACCACATGTAACCCGCCAGGCCAGGTCCTCCGAATCTGGTTTCTTCACCTGCAGTGTCATCTGAGACCAGCCACCTGGGACAGCTGATGAAACTGCAGGTTTGCTGTCAGAAACCGTCTGTGGAAGCTCATCTGTGGTCGTCGTCCTCATCAGGGTCTTGACCTGACTTCAGTTCAGCGTCATAACCGACTTCAGTGGGTAATGCTGATGGTCACTGGCCTCGCTGGAGAAGTGTGCTCTTCACAGATTAATCCCGATTCAACTGTACCCGGGTGCAGATGGCAGACAGCGTGTATGACATTGTGTGGGGCGAAGTTGTATGCTGATGTCAACGTTGTGAACAGAGTGCCCCATGGTGGTGGTGGGGTTATGGTATGGGCAGGCATAAACTATGGACAACGAACACAATTGCATTTTATCAATGGCAATTTGAATGCACAGAGAAACCGTGACGAGATCCTCTAGGCCCATTGTGGTGCCATTCATATACCTCCATCACCTCATGTTTTAGCATGATAATGCACAGCACCATGTTGCAAGGATCTGTACACAATTCCTGGAAGCTGAAAATGTCCCAGTTCTTCCATGTCCTGCATACTCACCAGACATGTGAGTATGTGAAATCCTGGATTAAGGGACCAATACATTTATTTCAATTGACTGATTTATTTATATGAACTTTAACTCAGTAGAATCCTTGAAATTGTGGCATGTTGTGTTTATTTTTGTTCAGCCTAGGTTGAGGTGATTTGAGGTGATCTTTTTGGTCTCATAGCAAATGGCTTTTCACTTATGTGCACATTGATTTCGATGATGTACTGTGTTTCTGATTTGTTATTTGTATTTATTATGGATCCCCATTAGCTGTTGCCAAGGCAGCAGCTACTCTTCCTGGGGTTTATTATGGATCCCCATTAGTTCCTGCCAAGGCAGCAGGGGTCTTCCTGGGGTCCAAACATTTTAAGGCACTTAGATCAACCAAAAACTTTTTTGCATCATATAACATTATTACACCACTACATATCTACAATACAACATGTATAATACCACCACACAAAATATTACAATGTATGTGTGTGTATAGTGTGTGTGTGTATGTATGTCTGTTCCTGTGTGTGTATAGAGTGTGTGTGTGTGTGTGTGTGTGTGTGTGTGTGTGTGTGTGTGTGTGTGTGTGTGTGTGTGTGTGTGTGTGTGTGTGTATAGTGTGTGTGTGTGTGTATAGAGTGTGTGTGTATGTGTGTGTATAGAGTGTGTGTGTGTGTGTGTCTGTTCCTGTGTGTGTATAGAGTGTGTGTATGCGTGTCTGTTCATGTGTGTGTATAGTGTGTGTGTGTATAGAGTGTGTGTATAGAGTGTGTGTGTGTGTGTCTGTTCCTGTGTGTGTGTGTGTGTGTGTGTGTGTGTGTGTGTGTGTGTGTGTGTGCGTGTCTGTTCCTGTGTGTGTATAGAGTGTGTGTGTGTGTGTGTGTGTGTGTGTGTGTGTGTGTGTGTGTGTGTGTGTGTGTGTGTCGTGTCTGTTCCTGTGTGTATATAGAGTGTGTGTGTGTGTGTGTGTGTCTGTTCCTGTGTGTGTGTGTGTGTGTGTGTGTGTGTGTGTGTGTGTGTGTGTGTGTGTGTGTGTGTGTGTGTGTGTGTGTGTGTGTGTGTGTGTGTGTGTGTGTGTGTGTGTGTGTGTGTGTGTATAGAGTGTGTATGCGTGTCTGCTCCTGTGTGTGTGTGTCTCTTCACAGTCCCCGCTGTTCCATAAGGTGTATTTTTGATTTGTAAATCTGATTCTGGAATAGAGTTCCACGTAATCATGGCTCTATGTAGTACAGTACACCTCCCATAGTCTGTTCTGGACTTGGGGATTGTGAAGAGACCTCTGGTGGCATGTCTTGTGGGGTATGCATGGGTGTCTGAGCTGTGTGTTAGTGCTTTAAACAGGACCTCTGATGGCATGTCTTGTGGGGTATGCATTGGTGTCTGAGCTGTGTGTTAGTAGTTTAAACAGACCTCTGGTGGCATGTCTTGTAGGGTATGGATGGGTGTCTGAGCTGTGTGTTAGTAGTTTAAACAGACCTCTGGTGGCATGTCTTGTAGGGTATGCATGGGTGTCTGAGCTGTGTGCTACTAGTTTAAACAGACCTCTGGTGGCATGTCTTGTAGGGTATGGATGGGTGTCTGAGCTGTGTGTTAGTAGTTTAAACAGACCTCTGGTGGCATGTCTTTGTGGGTATGGATGGGTGTCTTAGCTGTGTGTTAGTAGTTTAAACATACCTCTGATGGCATGTCTTTGTGGGGTATGGATGGGTGTCTTGTGGGGTATGCATTGGTGTCTGAGCTGTGTGCTAGTAGTTTAAACAGACCTCTGGAGGCATGTCTTGTGGGGTATGGATGGGTGTCTGAGCTGTGTGTTAGTAGTTTAAACAGACCTCTGGTGGCATGTCTTGTGGGGTATGGATGGGTGTCTGAGCTGTGTGCTACTGTAGTAGTTTAAACAGACAGCTTGGTGCATTCAACATGTCAACACTTCTTACAAAAGCAAGTAGTGAGGAAGTCAATCTCTCCTCCACTTTGAGACACGAACGATTTACATGATAATATTAGCTCAGTGTATATTTAAGGGCAAGCCATGTGTCCCTGTTCGGACCAATTGTACTTTTCAGAGGTCCCTCTTTGTGGCACCTGACCACACAACTGAACAGTAGTCCAGGTGTGACAAAACTAGGGCCTGTAAGGACCTGCCTTGTGGATAGTGTTGTTGAGAAGGTAGAAACTAGGGCCTTTAGGACCTGCCTTGTGGATAGTGTTGTTGAGAAGGTATAAACTAGGGCCTGTAGGACCTGCCTTGTTGATAGTGTTGTTGAGAAGGTAGAAACTAGGGCCTGTAGGACCTACCTTGTTGATAGTGTTGTTGAGAAGGTAGAAACTAGGGCCTGTGGGACCTGCCTTGTTGATAGTGTTGTTGAAGGTAGAAACTAGGGCCTGTGGGACCTGCCTTGTTGATAGTGTTGTTGAGAAGGCAGAAACTGGGGCCTGTGGGACCTGCCTTGTTGATAGTGTTGTTGAGAAGGCAGAGCAGCGCTTTTATTATTTGTTATTCAAGTTGTTTGGGTGTAAAAATGCTAAGCATAGCTTTGATTATGCCAGCAGAGACTTTAAAAATGCAACCTTGCGTGGTTTTATTTTGCCCAATGAGCTTGTATCTTGGAAGGGAGATCAGATAAAAGCTAGAGGAAATTGGATTAGGCTCGCTGGCTATAAACAATTCACAGTTATAGTCTTGCAAATGTAATGAAACGCTACAGTATTGCCAGACTGGACAGAACACATTTTCTGCTGAGAAAAATCTGAAAAATCTACTCGTAACGTAAGGATAGTTATCTAAGGGAATTAAGTAGATTTTTTCTGCGTGATTGGTTGGTCCTTACTGTGTCTTCACACACGTTTTGGTATGGATGGCTATCTAGTGATTCACTACCAGTGAATATGATTCCTTCTCCTGTTGAAAATATGCTGACCTTCTTCCACATGTAGTATGTAGAGAACAATAGTAATGGTGTCTTTTTTGTAGGCACTAACTCCACCATGGCTCGTGTGGGAGAAGATGTACATATAAGGAGGAACATAATACTGTAACACAGGGAGAAAGATACACTTCTGAGATACCATTCTGGTAAATGCATTGTCTATTGTATAGGACAGGAGGCCAGAGTAAGGCCATAGCGCCTAGGACAACTGGACACACTAAAGAATAGAGGAGACACATAGTCTGCTGATCCTAATAAGGACACACATACCGAAGAACGCATTGATCTAAATACAGGGCCAAAGCATAGGCCTATAGAATAGATGGACGTATATTATTTTTAGGACAAAGCAAGGGTCTTGCCACCCTTATGATCTAACTGAAAGCAGATATGGATATACGTTGTATTAAAGCCTATTTGATTTCACAAGTTCTTGTAGGCGTTATACTTGAACCGATTTCCCACGACACTTGTCGATCAAAGCAGCAGGTAGCCTAGTGGTTTACGTGTTGGACTTGTAACTGAAATTTATGCAAGATCACATCCCTGAGTTGACAATTGAAACATCTGTCGTTCTACCCCTGGCAGTGATTCAGGATTCTAGTGATTCAGGATGGCCAGATAGCTACCAACAATGCCACGTGGGTAACAACTGCCACGTGGGTAACAACTGCCACGTGGGTAACAACTGCCATGTGGGTAACAACTTTACCACGTGGGTAATGTCTCATCATCTTGTTCTTGATACCAAGTCTTGTTTTGAATGATTTAATTTCAATGCTAAATATGGCTAAAATTCTCTAGCAAGCTGACCAACAACTGTAACAATGTATTTGAGAGACAAGTTGAGAAAATTTTATTAATGTTATTGAATAAACATTGAAGACAAAATTTAGTTTACATTTTGTCAACAATCTAAGTAACCCTGTCTGTTTTGCCCCATAGTTGCTAAAGTAAGATAGCCTAACCCTGTGTTAACCACAGACCATATTTTAGGCAGTTATCCATAAACCCTATTCTTCCCATTCATTTCCTCCCATAGAAATGGATGAACCAATGTAAGGTATTTCATTTCTGTTTTTTTTAGGACTACAAGCTGGCGAACTCTATTGTAAGGTAATCAAAGAAGCTAAGAAACTTTAGCTAAGCTTTCTCTTGTTGACCACCGGTGGAGGTGTCCTGTCCTCCTCACTCTGTTGTTCTTCTGCCAGATGACAGCGCTCTCCTTTTTTTTCAGAGGTCTATATATAGACAGACTGGTCCCATAGACTATAAATAAAATGCCCTAACAAGGTCCTGAGTATAGGAGTACAGTATCTGGCTGTATCGTCTCAATCCCAAGGTCAGTCTGTCAGGCAGAAAACTAGAGCTCTGCACAGGCATGAATTTGAAGCACAAGACCTACCCAGGCACACAACGTTCAGGCCCTACCCAGGCCCACGATGTTCAGGCCTTACCCAGGCCAGCGACGCTCAGGACCTACCCAGGCCCATGATGTTCAGGCCTTGCAGGCCCACAACACTCCAGGCCCTAACCAGGCCTATGTTCAGGCCCTAACTAGGCCCACGATGTTCAGGCCCTACCCAGGCCCACAATGTTCAGGCCTTACCCAGGCCCGCGACGTTCAGGCCCTAACCAGGCCCACAATGTTCAGGCCCTAACCAGGCCCACAATGTTCAGGCCCTAACCAGGCCCACGATGTTCAGGCCTTACCAGGCTCGCGACGTTCAGGCCTAACCAGGCCCGGACGTTCAGGCCCTGACCAGGCCCACGATGTTCAGGCCCTAACCAGGCCTGAGACGCTCAGGCCTAACCAGGCTCACGATGTTCAGGCCTTACCCAGGCCCGCGGCGTTCAGACCCTAATCAGGCCCATGACGTTCAGGCCCTAACCAGGCCCGAGAGACGTTCAGGCCCTACTCAGGCCTGATTGCTTCTGGCAAATTTAAAGCCTTTGCCCGAAATCAGAAATAACTTCCTCTGTTAGTAAATCCATTAGCTGCTCCTCTCGGTCGGTCACCTGCTCCCTGCGCACAGCCGCTCTGCTCATGGCGCTCTGAGTCTGAGTATCCATAACAAGAGCTCCATTTGGGCTGCTCTGCTCCATGAAGAGACATGAGAGAGCAGTCAGCTGTTGGCTACTTTTCGTCACTCTAAACTCCGGCAAAACTCAAGTAACATTATTTTCTGTGAAATAATCTCTCCTGTCTTATATTTGACGAGGTACTTCTGACACCATGTTGTGATCTTAGTCAGATATGACTGTCCTGAGCAGCAGAGCATGAGCAAATGGCTCATTTTCAAAATATTAGTGATCAATTTAGTGATACCCAAGCCCTGCTCTTACCCTAGTTATTGATGAAATAAAGGCCCTACCCTAGTTATTGATGAAATGAAGGCCCTACCCTAGTTATTGATGAAATGAAGGCCCTACCCTAGAAATTTATTAAATAAAGGCCCTACCCTATCAATTGATGAAATGAAGGCCCTACCTAGTTATTGATGAAATAAAGACCCTACCCTAGTTATTGATGAAATAAAGGTCCTACCCTAGTTATTGATGAAATAAAGGTCCTACCCTAGTTATTGATGAAATAAAGGTCCTACCCTAGTTATTGATGAAATAAAGGCCTGACCCTAGTTATTGATGAAATGAAGGCCCTACCCTAGTTATTGATGAAATAAAGGCCCTACCCTAGTTATTGATGTAATAAAGGTCCTACCCTAGTTATTGATGAAATGAAGGCCCTACCCTAGTTATTGATGAAATAAAGGCCCTACCCTAGTTATTGATTAAATTTAAGGCCCTACCCAGTCCTAACCCGATGAATAATGTCGGGCCGTCTGGCTTGGGTTGGGTAGCAGAGCTCTACAGACTATAATACATCCTTTGGCAGGGTGTTTAATCATAGGCTTTATGCACAATGGAAATTAGTGGGGAGCTGATGCCAAGGAAAGAGACTCAGACTAACCCTGGCACTGGCAATGACGCTGCCCAGTCTGTCCTCTGTTAGCAGTGTAGTGCAGATGTAGCCTAGACCTGGGCTGGGACAGGAAGAGGGATATCTGCTCTCTCATGTTAGTTCCTTTTGTGCTGAGTGGGGAAAACATTGCCTCTCTGTTAGACTGGAATTATAAATAATGAACTCTTATTTAAAAACAGAGAACTACTGTAACAATCAGCTGTTTTACTTTAGTACCTGTATAGGACTGATAGTCAATGCTGTTCACACAGTATTCTGTTGGACCTCAAAATTACGTGAGACCTTTACAGGATACTGGCCGTAGCCTACCGTACCCGGCCTAGTCCTACCGGTACCCAGCCGTGTCCTACCGGTACCCAGCCGTGTTCTACCGTACCCAGACGTCTTCTACCGTACCCGGCCCCGGCCTACCGTAACGGCTGTGGCCTACCAGCAAAATACTGGCCCCAGTGTGCTGTATTGATGTTTCTTTGGCTTCAGCAGTCTCTGGAGAAGCCTGTCTGCTACCATGCATAATGAAATAGCTATGTGGTAATAATTCTCTGTCCAGATAGTTATTAGTGTCTGCTCACGCACCATGACAGCACTCCCCTGAGGTTCAGACTAGCTGCAACATCTGCAACCTACATGAGCATTAACTATTGACTCAAATGTGTCTCGTTTAATGCTGAGTCTCAGACAGACACAATGATGCAGATGAGATATATGAATTCAAATATATCCCATTGTTATTTCTCCTGATACATTGTCTTGAGAGGATGGGGGGGGGTTTGGGATGAGAGGGATGAGGATGGGAGGAGGTTGGGATGAGAGGGATGAGGATGGGAGGGGGTTGGGATGAGAGTGATGAGGATGGGAGGGGGTTAGGATGAGAGTGATGAGGATGGGAGGGGGTTGGGATGAGAAGGACTAGGATGGGTGGGGGTTGGGATGAGAGTGATGAGGATGGGAGGGGTTAGGATGAGAGTGATGACGATGGGAGGGGTTGGGATGAGAGTGATGAGGATGGGAGGGGGTTGGGATGAGAGTGACGAGGAGGGGGTTGGGATGAGAGGGACGAGGATGGGAGGGGGTTGGGATGAGAGGGACGAGGATGGGAGGGGGGTTGGGATGAGAGTGAGGAGGATGGGAGGGGTTGGGATGAGAGTGACAAGGATGGGAGGGGGTTGGGATGAGAGTGATGAGGATGGGATGACACCATTTTTTCACATGGTTGGGTGTGGGTGGGGGTCACAAGAATTTTAAGATATCAAAATGGGGTCATGGGTCCAAAAGGTTTGCCGGACCTGAGATATCTCTGTTTTCTTTATATTTTGGTTAGGTCAGGGTGTGACTAGGGTGGATGCGCTAGTTTCTGTATTGTCTAGGGTTTTTGTATTGTCTAGGGGTTTTGTATTGTCTAGGGGTTTTGTATGTCTAGGGTTTTGTAGGTCTAGGTATTTGTATGTTTATGGTGGCCTGATATGGTTCCCAATCAGAAGCAGCTGTTTATCGTTGTCTCTGATTGGGGATCATATTTAGGTAGCCATTTCCCTTTGGTGTTTGTGGGTTCTTGTTCTATGTTTAGTTGCCTGCCTGCACTATTCATATTAGCGTCACGTTGGTTCAGTGTGCATTTCTACTAATAGAGAAGAATGTACGTATACCACGCTGCACCTTGGTCTCCTTCGTACGACGGACTTGACACTTATTTAATTACAAAAACAGATATCCACCACACTTAGCCCAAACTTAAGTAGGAGTCTCCTCTTCTCCTATGAAAGGTGAAATGTCTGTGCACTAAACCACATAGTATTTAGGCCTATGTAGGTGAATACTAAAGCTTGGCTAGGTGACATGTGGGAAGCAGGTACTTAATCTAAATTTGCCTCATTAAATATTCATGAGAATATATGTCCCTAAAATGTTATGTTTCTTCCACGTATTGGGGATGGGATGAATATTTAGGAAGGTAGATTTGAGTTTAAGTGGAACTTCAAAAGGCACTCTGCAGTAGTTACCTTTCTGACAGCTCAATATTTGATGTGTTCACTTCAATAGAAATTATGTCAGTTCCTGATGCTGCTTGCTGTACTCAGTCATTTGTATTTATTTATTTAACCTTTATTTAACCAGGTAGGCCAGCTGAGAACAAGTTCTCATTTACAACTGAGACCTGGCCAAGATAAAGCAAAAAAACAACAACACACAGTTACACATGGAATAAACAAACATACAGTCAATAACACAATAGAAACGTCTGTACACAGTTTGTGCAAATGTAGTAAGGAGGTAAAGCAATAAATAGGCCAATAGTGGAGAAGTAATTACAATTTACACTGGAGATATACAGCTGAAGTCAGAAGTTTACACTCAGGTCGGAGTCATTAAAACTCGTTTTTCAACCACTCCACAAATTTCTTGTTTGTCTGGTTAAATAAAGGTGAAATAAATAAGTAAATAAATACTAGCCTAGTGGTTAGAGTGTAGAGGCGGCAGGGTAGCCTAGTGGTTAGAGTGTAGGGGCGGCAGGTAGCCTAGTGGTTAGAGTGTAGGGGCGGTAGGTAGCCTAGTGGTTAGAGTGTAGGGGCGGCAGGGTAGTCTAGTGGTTAGAGTGTAGGGTGGTAGGTAGCCTAGTGGTTAGAGTGTAGGGGCGGCAGGGTAGCCTAGTGGTTAGAGTGTAGGGGCGGTATTGTAGCCTAGTGGTTAGAGTGTAGGGGCGGCAGCGTAGCCTAGTGGTTAGAGTGTAGAGGCGATAGGTAGCCTAGTGGTTAGAGTGTAGGGGCGGTAGGTAGCCTAGTGGTTAGAGTGTTGGACTAGTAACCGGAAGGTTGCAAGTTCATATCCCTGAGCTGACAAGGTACAAATCTGTTCTTCTGCCCCTGAACAGGCAGTTAACCCATTGTTCATAGGCCGTCATTGAAAATAAGAATTTGTTCTTAACTGACTTGCCTAGTAAAAAATATTAAAAATAAAAATTAACCCTGTCAGAAAACGTGAGGAAATGATTGATGCTTACGTTTCAGAAAAGCTTCTCTCTCTCCATCTTTTCAGAAAACGAGCCTCACTTTGTGTGTGTGTGTGTGTGCCAAAGGAAGCCAGATCCTCTGAGGTGTCACGGATGTTTAGCTTTGAGTTTGGCTGTATGGGTTACTGGTTTAGTATGGTCCGAACAATGCACTATTTATGTCTCTCAAAAAGGCATCTTCATTTATAGACGTTGACATGTTTAACACACTTCTGCTGGTGAGTCTTGCGTTTTTATGCTGTTCCCCGCTGACACAGACTGTGCTCTCATGCTCTCTCTATCTCTCTCTCTCGCTCGTTTTCCTATTAGTGCCTCCCATCCCTAGACAGGGGTTTAAATTAAAGCAAGCTTGATGTTATAGTTTAGCTGAGAGAACATGGGGGTGCAATGCTCTGAGAGAGAACAGTGAGATGAGTAAGGGAATGGTGCATCTCTCTCTGTCTGAGGTGGGAAGCTCTGTCTGGGGTGGGAGGCTCTGTCTGGGGTGGGAGGCTCTGTCTGGGGTGGGAGGCTCTGTCTGGGGTGGGAGGCTCTGTCTGGGGTGGGAGGCTCTGTCTGGGGTGGGAGGCTCTGTCTGGGGTAGGAGGCTCTGTCTGGGGTGGGAAGTTCTGTCTTGGGTGGGAAGCTCCTTTGATTTCTCTCTTTTTTAGACCAGGGCTCTCTCTCTCTGCTTTAGGCTAGGGCATTTCTCTCTGCTTTAGGTCAGGGCATTTCCCTCTCTTTAGACCAGGGCTCTCTCTCTGCTTTAGGCTAGGGCATTTCTCTCTGCTTTAGGCCAGGGCATTTCTCTTTCACGCTCTCTGTCTCAGAACAGGGCATTTCTCTTTCTCGCTCTCTCTCTGTTCTTTAGGCCAGGGTATTTCTCTCCTGTCTCTCCCTACTTTAGGCCAGGGCATTTCTCTCTCTCTCTCTCTCTCTCTCTCTCTCTGTCTCTCTCTCTCTCTCTCTCTCTCTCTCTCTCTCTCTCTCTCTGTCTCTCTCTCTCTGTCTGTCTCTCTCTCTCTCTCTCTCTCTCTCTCTGTCTCTCTCTCTCTCTCTCTCTCTCTGTCTCTCTCTGTCTCTCTCTCTCTCTCTCTCTCTCTCTGTCTCTCTCTCTCTCTCTCTCTCTCTCTCTCTCTCTCTCTCTCTCTCTCTCTCTCTCTCTCTCTCTCTCTCTCTCTGTCTCTCTCTCTCTGTCTCTCTCTCTCTCTCTCTCTCTCTCTCTCTGTCTCTGTCTCTGTCTCTCTCTCTGTCTCTCTGTCTCTCTCTGTCTCTCTCTCTCTCTGTCTCTCTCTCTCTCTCTCTGTCTCTCTCTCTCTCTCTCTCTCTCTCTGAGGAGACTGGTAGATAAGGCATGCAGTAAACATGTCTCCCACAGTTGTCACATTCTGACCTCAGTTCCTTTTTTATGTCTTGGTGTTAGGTTGGTCAGGGTGTGAGTAGTCTGTTCTTTTTTCTATGTTATATTTCTATGTGTTTGGCCTAGTATGGTTCTCAATCAGGTTCTTGTCTCTGATTGAGAATCATACTTAGGTAGCCGGTTTTCCCCATTTCGGTTGTTGGTGTTTAATTTCTGTTTAGTGTCTGTTCACCTGGCAGAACTGTTTAGTTTTCTCTCGTTGTTATTTTGTGTAGTGTTCAGTTTGTTCAATTAAAACCTGACGAACACTTACCACGCTGCATTTTGGTCCTCCTCTCCTTCCACCAACGAGAAGCGTTACAGCAGTTGTGTTGATTGCTGAATCTTTCAAACCATCCTCCATGTAATGTGCTTCAGGCCCTGACCAGGATGTACAGAAAGTATCAGAGAAATAGGAACTCTATTTCTCAGCTATCCTCCATGCTGTAAGCATGACACACAGACTTAGGTTACCAGGAGCGCTGGAGCATGTGTCAAAGCATTTGATTTGATTGCAGCAGTGACCAGAGTCTTCAACTTGGCCTCAGACGGACAGAGAGACCGCATCTGTCTAGGACTGGGGTTCCGCTAGCTTCTTTTGTTAGGGCGTTAGGTAAACAAATCCAAACGCGTTCAGGTCGAGTTGAACGAAAAGTTTAAAAAGTTATATTACAGGTCGAGGAAACTTGTCAAACTAAGTATAGAATCAATCTTTAGGATGTTTGTATCATAAATGTTCAATAATGTTCCAACCGGAGAATTCCACTGTCTGTAGGAAAGCAATGGAAGGAGAGCTACTTCTCATGCGAACGCGCGTGACTGAGAACGAGGCTGCTGCCAGACCCCTTAGTCAAACAGCTCTCAGCCGGGTCCCATTCACAGAAGAAGCCTGGAACAACGTTCTAAAGACAGTTGACATCTAGTGGAAGCCTTAAGAAGTGCAACATGACCAATATCCCACTGTGTATTCGATAGGGCCTGAGTTCAAAAACTACAAACCTCAGATTTCCCACTTCCTGTTTGGATTTTTTTCTCAGGTTTTTGCCTTTCATATGAGTTCTGTTATACTCACATACATCATTCAACCAGTTTTAGAAACTTCAGAGTGTTTTCTATCCAATACTAATAATAATATGCATATATTAGCATCTGGGACAGAGTAGGAAGCAGTTTACTCTGGGAAATCTGAGGAGAGGCCCGCACAATACTGGACATGGGAGAGGCCCACAATACTGGACATGGGAGAGTCCCACACAATACTGGACATGGGAGAGTCCCACAATACTGGACATGGGAGAGTCCCACAATACTGGACATGGGAGAGGCCCACACAGTACTGGACATGGGAGAGACCCGCACAATACTGGACATGGGAGAGTCCCACAATACTGGACATGGGAGAGGCCCACACAGTACTGGACATGGGAGAGGCCCACACAGTACTGGACATGGGAGAGGCCCACACAATACTGGACATGGGAGTCCCACAATACTGGACATGGGAGAGTCCCACAATACTGGACATGGGAGAGGCCCACACAGTACTGGACATGGGAGAGACCCGCACAATACTGGACATGGGAGAGTCCCACAATACTGGACATGGGAGAGGCCCACACAGTACTGGACATGGGAGAGGCCCACACAGTACTGGACATGGGAGAGGCCCACAATACTGAACATGGGAGAGGCCCACAATACTGGACATGGGAGAGTCCCACACAATACTGGACATGGGAGAGGCCCACACAATACTGGACATGGGAGAGGCCCACACAATACTGGACATGGGAGAGGCCCACACAATACTGGACATGGGAGAGGTCCATAATACTGGACATGGGAGAGGCCCACACAATACTGGACATGGGAGAGGCCCACAATACTGGACATGGGAGAGGCCCACACAATACTGGACATCGGAGAGGTCCATAATACTGGACATGGGAGAGTCCCACACACTACTGGACATGGGAGAGGCCCATAATACTGGACATGGGAGAGGCCCACACAGTACTGGACATGGGAGAGGCCCACAATACTGGACATGGGAGAGTCCCACACAATACTGGACATGGGAGAGTCCCACAATACTGGACATGGGAGAGTCCCACAATACTGGACATGGGAGAGGCCCACACAGTACTGGACATGGGAGAGACCCGCACAATACTGGACATGGGAGAGTCCCACAATACTGGACATGGGAGAGGCCCACACAGTACTGGACATGGGAGAGGCCCACACAGTACTAGACATGGGAGAGGCCCACAATACTGAGCATGGGAGAGGCCCACAATACTGGACATGGGAGAGTCCCACACAATACTGGACATGGGAGAGGCCCACACAATACTGGACATGGGGAGAGGCCCACACAATACTGGACATGGGAGAGGCCCACACAATACTGGACATGGGAGAGGTCCATAATACTGGACATGGGAGAGGCCCACACAATACTGGACATGGGAGAGGCCCACAATACTGGACATGGGAGAGGCCCGCACAATACTGGACATGGGAGAGGTCCATAATACTGGACATGGGAGAGTCCCACACACTACTGGACTTGGGAGAGGCCCATAATACTGGACATGGGAGAGGCCCACACAGTACTGGACATGGGAGAGGCCCACAATACTGGACATGGGAGAGGCCCACAATACTGGACATGGGAGAGGCCCACAATACTGGACATGGGAGAGGCCCACACAATACTGGACATGGGAGAGGCCCATAATACTGGACATGGGAGAGGCCCACAATACTGGACATGGGAGAGGCCCACACAATACTGGACATGGGAGAGGCCCACAATACTGGACATGGGAGAGGCCCACAATACTGGACATGGGAGAGGCCCACACTACTGGACATGGGAGAGGCCCACACTACTGGACATGGGAGAGGCCCACACTACTGGACATGGGAGAGGCCCACAATACTGGACATGGGAGAGGCCCACACTACTGGAGATGGGAGAGGCCCACAATACTGGACATGGGAGAGGCCCACACTACTGGACATGGGAGAGGCCCACACTACTGGACATGGGAGAGGCCCACACTACTGGACATGGGAGAGGCCCACAATACTGGACATGGAAGAGGCCCACACTACTGGACATGGGAGAGGCCCACAATACTGGACATGGGAGAGGCCCACAATACTGGACATGGGAGAGGCCCATAATACTGGACATGGGAGAGGCCCACACAATACTGGACATGGGAGAGGCCCACAATACTGGACATGGGAGAGGCCCACAATACTGGACATGGGAGAGGCCCACACAATACTGGACATGGAAGAGGCCCATAATACTGGACATGGGAGAGGCCCACAATACTGGACATGGGAGAGTCCCACAATACTGGACATGGGAGAGGCCCACAATACTGGACATGGGAGAGGCCCACACAATACTGGACATGGGAGAGGCCCACAATACTGGACATGGGAGAGGCCCACAATACTGGGACATGGGAGAGGCCCACACAATACTGGACATGGGAGAGGCCCACAATACTGGACATGGAAGAGGCCCATAATACTGGACATGGGAGAGGCCCATAATACTGGACATGGGAGAGGCCCACAATACTGGACATGGAAGAGGCCCACAATACTGGACATGGGAGAGGCCCACACAATACTGGACATGGGAGAGGCCCACAATACTGGACATGGAAGAGGCCCATAATACTGGACATGGGAGAGGCCCATAATACTGGACATGGGAGAGGCCCACAATACTGGACATGTGAGAGGACCACAATACTGGACATGGGAGAGGCCCACAATACTGGACATGGGAGAGGCCCACAATACTGGACATGGGAGAGGCCCACAATACTGGACATGGGAGAGGCCCACAATACTGGACATGGGAGAGGCCCACAATACTGGACATGGGAGAGGCCCATAATACTGGACATGGGAGAGGCCCACAATACTGGACATGGGAGAGGCCCATAATACTGGACATGGGAGAGGCCCACAATACTGGACATGGGAGAGGCCCACAATACTGGACATGGGAGAGGCCCATAATACTGGACATGGGAGAGGCCCACAATACTGGACATGGGAGAGGCCCACAATACTGGACATGGGAGAGGCCCACAATACTGGACATGGGAGAGGCCCACAATACTGGACATGGGAGAGGCCCACAATACTGGACATGGGAGAGGCCCACAATACTGGACATGGGAGAGGCCCATAATACTGGACATGGGAGAGGCCCACAATACTGGACATGGGAGAGGCCCACAATACTGGACATGGGAGAGGCCCACAATACTGGACATGGGAGAGGCCCACACAATACTGGACATGGGAGAGGCCCACACAATACTGGACATGGGAGAGGCCCACACAATACTGGACATGGGAGAGGCCCACAATACTGGACATGGGAGAGGCCCACATAATACTGGACATGGGAGAGGCCCACAATACTGGACATGGGAGAGGCCCACACTACTGGACATGGGAGAGGCCCACAATACTGAACACGGGAGAGGCCCACAATACTGAACATGGGAGAGGCCCACACAATACTGGACATGGGAGAGGCCCACACAATACTAGACATGGGAGAGGCCCACACAATACTGGACATGGGAGAGGCCCACAATACTGGACATGGGAGAGGCCCACAATACTGGACATGGGAGAGACCCGCACAATACTGGACATGGGAGAGGCCCACACAATACTGGACATGGGAGAGGCCCACACAATACTGGACATGGAAGAGGCCCACACAGTACTGGACATGGGAGAGGCCCGCACAATACTGGACATGGGATAGGCCCACACAATACTGGACATGGGAGAGGCCCACACAATACTGGACATGGGAGAGGCCCACATAATACTGGACATGGGAGAGGCCCACACAATACTGGACATGGGAGAGGCCCACACAATACTGGACATGGGAGAGGCCCACAATACTGGACATGGGAGAGGCCCACACAGTACTGGACATGGGAGAGGCCCACAATACTGGACATGGGAGAGGCCCACACAATACTGGACATAGGAGAGGCCCACATGACAGATCTCTGTTTTTCTTATACTTGTGAGGACTTTATACGGACCAACAGTTAATTTCCATTCAAAATCCTATTTTCCATAACCCCTAATTCTTATCCTAACTCTTAAACCTAACCCTTACCCTAATTCTAGCCCCTAACCTTAACTCCTAATTCTAAACCTAACCTCAACCTAATTCTAAACCTAACCCTAATTCTAAACCTAACCTAACCCTAATTCTAAACCTAACCTAACCCTAATTCTAAACCTAACCTAACCCTAATTCTAAACCTAACCTTAACCTAAACCCTAAATCTAAACCTAACCTAACCTTAATTCTAAACCTAAAATAACCTAATTCTAAACCTAACCTTAACCTAAACCCTCATTCTAAACCTAACCCTAATTCTAAACCTAACCTAACCCTAATTCTAAACCTAACCTTAACCTAAACCCTAATTCTAAACCTAACCCTAATTCTAAACCTAACCTAACCCTAATTCTAAACCTAACCTTAACCTAAACCCTAATTCTAAACCTATCCCTAATTCTAAACCTAACCTAACCCTAATTCTAAACCTAACCTTAACCTAACCCTAATTCAAAACCTCACCCTAATTCTAAACCTAACCCTAATTCTAAACCTAACCTAACCCTAATTTCTAAACCTAACCTGAAATCCTAACCTTAATTCCTAACCCATATGCCTTAAATATCCTTTTATACAAGTGAAGACCAACAAAATGTCCTCACTTCTCAGATGTTTTTTGTTGGTTTACTATTCCTATGAGGACTTCTGGTACTCACAAGTATAGTAAAATGTGGGTACACACACACACACACACACACACACACACACACACACACACACACACACACACACACACACACACACACACACACACACACACACACACACACACACACACACACACACACACACACACACACACACACACACAGTCATGATTCATTACTGGTAGTCAAAACCATGCTGCTGTGTATTATAACTGCCCTTTCTAAATGCATGAGGTTTCCAGTCAGCCAAGACACAATCTGTCAGCCCCAGACAGCAACAGCAGCAGCCCCAGATATCAGCAGCAGATAGCAGATATCAGCAGATGATAGCAGATAGCAGCAGCAGATAGCAGATAGCAGCAGTAGATAGCAGATAGCAGATAGCAGCAGCAGATAGTAGATAGCAGCAGCAGATAGCAGATAGCAGCAGCAGATAGCAGATAGCAGCAGCAGATAGCAGATAGCAGCAGCAGATAGCAGCAGCAGATAGCAGATAGCAGCAGCACATAGCAGCAGCAGATAGCAGCAGCAGATAACAGCAGCATATAGCAGATAGCAGCAGCAGATAGCAGCAGCAGATAGCAGATAGCAGCAGCAGATAGCAGATAGCAGCAGCAGATAGCAGCAGCAGATAGCAGATAGCAGCAGCAGATAGCAGCAGCAGATAGCAGCAGCAGATAGCAGATAGCAGATAGCAGATCGCAGCAGCAGATAGCAGCAGCAGATAGCAGATAGCAGCAGCAGATAGCAGCAGCAGATAGCAGATAGCAGCAGCAGATAGCAGCAGCAGATAGCAGCAGCAGATAGCATCAGCAGATAGCAGATAGCAGCAGCAGATAGCATCAGCAGATAGCAGATAGCAGCAGCAGATAGCAGCAGCAGATAACAGATAGCAGCAACAGATATCAGCAGCAGTAGCAGCAGCTCTCCATACACTACTAATGGTGATGCATATCTCCAACAGCTGGCTGTGACAACAACAGGAAACTGTGTATTACTCCTGCAGTTCTCAATTCATAGCTCTGCTATTATAGCACAGACCAGAATATAGGATCCCCATTTTTCAGGGAGATTCTAATATCTGTCGCTGATTTATGTGCCTGGCCTTGCCACCACATGAAGTGTTGCTGAGATATGGGAGAGTATTGAATGATGCAGAAATTGGCTAATACTTTATTGAATCGAGGGCTCTCGAGTGGCACAGCGGTCTACGGCACTGTATCTCTGTGTTAGAGGTGTCACTGCAGACCATGTCCTGGGCCAGGGTGTAGGTCTGGTTACTGAGCACCTGCCTCTTACCCAGTACTGTGCAAATATGGAAAGGCTGCCTGCAACTCAAACATCTGGGGAAAGACCTGTAATACGCATCCATCCCAAACTGGAAGAACATTTTATAGGTCATTTATTTCCCATGAAATGAGATTCATGTCCAGTGGAACTTTTCAGTTACAACTCTCCGTTCAGCTATAACTCTACCTAACTCAGCAGGTTGCTGCCTGGCTATAACTCTACCTAACTCAGCAGGTTGCTGCCTGGCTATAACTCTACCTAACTCAGCAGGTTGCTGCCTGGCTATAACTCTACCTAACTCAGTAAGTTTCTGCCTGGCTATAACTTTACCTAACTCAGCAGGTTGCTGCCTGGCTATAACTCTACCTAACTCAGCAGGTTGCTGCCTGGCTATAACTTTACCTAACTCAGCAGGTTGCTGCCTGGCTATAACTCTACCTAACTCAGCAGGTTGCTGCCTGGCTATAACCTTACCTAACTCAGCAGGTTGCTGCCTGGCTATAACTACCTAACTCAGCAAGTTGCTGCCTGGCTATAACTTTACCTAACTCAGCAGGTTGCTGCCTGGCTATAACTCTACCTAACTCAGCAGGTTGCTGCCTGGCTATAACTACCTAACTCAGCAAGTTTCTGCCTGGCTATAACTTTACCTAACTCAGCAGGTTGCTGCCTGGCTATAACTCTACATAACTCAGCAGGTTGCTGCCTGGCTATAACTCTACCTAACTCAGCAGGTTGCTGCCTGGCTATAACTCTACCTAACTCAGCAGGTTGCTGCCTGGCTATAACTCTACCTAACTCAGCAGGTTGCTGCCTGGCTATAACTCTACCTAACTCAGCAGGTTGCTGCCTGGCTATAACTCTACCTAACTCAGCAGGTTGCTGCCTGGCTATAACTCTACCTAACTCAGCAGGTTGCTGCCTGGCTATAACTCTACCTAACTCAGCAGGTTGCTGCCTGGCTATAACTCTACCTAACTCAGTAAGTTGCTGCCTGGCTATAACTCTACCTAACTCAGCAGGTTGCTGCCTGGCTATAACTCTACCTAACTCAGCAGGTTGCTGCCTGGCTATAACTCTACCTAACTCAGCAGGTTGCTGCCTGGCTATAACTCTACCTAACTCAGCAGGTTGCTGCCTGGCTATAACTCTACCTAACTCAGTAAGTTGCTGCCTGGCTATAACTCTACCTAACTCAGCAGGTTGCTGCCTGGCTATAACTCTACCTAACTCAGCAGGTTGCTGCCTGGCTATAACTCTACCTAACTCAGTAAGTTGCTGCCTGGCTATAACTCTACCTAACTCAGCAGGTTGCTGCCTGGCTATAACTCTACCTAACTCAGCAGGTTGCTGCCTGGCTATAACTCTACCTAACTCAGCAGGTTGCTGCCTGGCTATAACTCTACCTAACTCAATAAGTTGCTGCCTGGCTATAACTCTACCTAACTCAGTAGGTTGCTGCCTGGCTATAACTCTACCTAACTCAATAAGTTGCTGCCTGGCTATAACTCTACCTAACTCAGCAGGTTGCTGCCTGGCTATAACTTTACCTAACTCAATAAGTTGCTGCCTGGCTATAACTCTACCTAACTCAGCAGGTTGCTGCCTGGCTATAACTCTACCTAACTCAGTAAGTTGCTGCCTGGCTATAACTCTACCTAACTCAGCAGGTTGCTGCCTGGCTATAACTCTACCTAACTCAATAAGTTGCTGCCTGGCTATAACTCTACCTAACTCAATAAGTTGCTGCCTGGCTATAACTCTACCTAACTCAGCAGGTTGCTGCCTGGCTATAACTCTACCTAACTCAGCAGGTTGCTGCCTGGCTATAACTCTACCTAACTCAGCAGGTTTCTGCCTGGCTATAACTTTACCTAACTCAGCAGGTTGCTGCCTGGCTATAACTTTACCTAACTCAGCAGGTTGCTGCCTGGCTATAACTCTACCTAACTCAGGAGGTTGCTGCCTGGCTATAACTCTACCTAACTCAGCAGGTTGCTGCCTGGCTATAACTCTACCTAACTCAGCAGGTTTCTGCCTGCTATTAATCAGGGCAGGGTTTGGCCTCAGCACCTAACCCCAATGAGTCTGTGCTGTTGACTGGTTCGTGCTTCATGCATGGCTATGAGTCTGCCTGGGTTTGTGTTAATCTCCCCCGGGGTTACTGTCTCCTTCTCTGTTTTTTGAAATGACGCCGGAGTGGATGACTGCCTCCTGACCGATTGTGCTATTTTTTACAGTGATCCTACATGTCTTTTGTAGGATCATCGTTTCATATGGACATCAAAGCAGTGATTACTAACCTTAATTTGAATGAGGACTTCTATTTAAACGAATATGAGGCGAAGGACACATTGCTCATCCCGGACCAGGCCCAAATCCCGGACCCGGACCAGGCCCAAATCCCCAGTCACTCGGAGGAGGTGGAGACGGCGCTAGAGGTTGACCTGCAGAACATCTAACGAGACTACGACAGCGAGGAGATAAGTCGCCGTTACCCTCCTTTCTATTGGCGAACGTGCAATCACTTGAAATAAACTGTGTGGAGCTCTGTTCGAGACTATCGTGTCAATGTGATCTGAAGATCTGTAATATCCTATGTTGTGGCTGAACAAGGACATGACAAATATTAATATAGCTGGACAGCTGTGTCTGGTAAGCTGACGGGAGGGGTGGGTGTGTTTCTTTTTCAACAACAGTTGGTGCGCAAATATCTAATATTAAAGGAAGTCGTGAGGTTCTGCTCGCCTGAGGTAGAGTACCTCATGATAAGCTGTAGACCACACTATTTACCTAGAGAGTTTTCATCTATATTTTTCGTAGCTGTTTTACTTACCACCACAAAGCGATGCTGATAACATGCTGATAGATCTGCCATGTATCGTTGAAAGCAAGTTTATGAAGCGGTAGATCTGTTCTATGTTTCTATGCTTCACTTTCTTAAGTTTATTTTTTGTGTCTTTTACTTTTGGTTTTGCAAACATCAAACAGCTGAAAATACAAATTTGTTGGTGATGGAAAAGATATTTCACAGCGGTTAAAGATGGTACAATGATTTTGTCGCATAAACTGAAATTAAGCAAACTATTTGAATTTTAGCCACCTCGGAAACAGCGGAGCGATTTCTGCATAGTGCATCTTTAAGCGTTTATTTCTAGCATACAGTGGCAGGAAACGATAGAGGTTGTGTGTGTGTGTGTGTGTGTGTGTGTG
Source organism: Oncorhynchus masou masou (assembly GCF_036934945.1). Lineage (NCBI taxonomy): Eukaryota > Metazoa > Chordata > Actinopteri > Salmoniformes > Salmonidae > Oncorhynchus > Oncorhynchus masou. Next base: position 151,988 of record NW_027013020.1, read on the forward strand.
TGTGTGTGCTCACAGTATGCCATCGCTCTGCCTTCCTCTAGCCAGCCTCCTTCATAGCAGTGTGTATGTGTGTGTCTCCTCTTCAATCAATAGGCAACCAACATCATTCCAGCATCATCTCCATGGAAACCAGCTCGAGCTGTAGTCGTGATTGGCCACCTCCCAGTGGCTTTGATGTGATAGGAGGAAAGAATCCCTTTCTTCCCACCCCCTCCACACACACACACACACACACACACACACACACACACAGTTTGTCTTCTTCCTTCACCTACATGTTGTTATATGGGAAGCAGGGATTAGGCAGTTCATTGAGTCTCGTTGTGTGAGCACTGACTTAGCAGCAGCATCAACGAGGTAGGCAGGCACAGCTGGAGACCACATGCATGTCAGCGGAGAGAGAGGGAGAGACTGTCTCATCTGGTCTTGTACGCCGTATAGCGGCAGTGCTTCTTCTGTACTGTGTTTTGTCACAGAGAGGCAGAGTCAAGCTCCTCGTCTAAGCAACGGATGGGATGGACTGCTGATTTACTAGCCCTGTTCCTTTCCTGTTACCGTTTGTGGATAAGCGACAACGACATATCCATCCCTCTGTGGAGGACGGAGGAGTGGGGAGGCAGGAAGACGATGCAGTCTCACTCAGTCAGCCAATAGCAAGTAGGACTCTGGAATCTACACACTTCAGTGTTCTGATCAGATCACGGGCTGTAAAAATGCCTGATCACTACTGGATGATTTCTATGGAAAAGGGGCTTCATTTGTTTGGAGTCTGTGCATGTAAGTACCATAGGAAGTGTATGTCGTGAACACGAAATATCCCACAGGAAGTCAACTTTTTGTTTGTGGAAGTCGTCAGTGAGGCTAATGTTTTTTTCAGTCCTTCTAAAAGTTGTCATTTTTAAAGGAGTTGCTCTCCGGGGTTTTATCTTGAGCTGGTTTTGTCCTGTGTAATGACTCTCCCTTGTTGTAATGAATATTTTATTAAAGGAACAAAACAGGGCAGTACCAGCTTGTGCTATTTCTGTCACTGTTAAATCGACATCTTAGGGGTCAGAATAGCTACTGTAAGAAACTGTATTCTCTTACTGATAAGCCTGGGAATTACATCTTAAATTCAGCCCAGCTTACTGATCCTATCGCTTTGGTGTCAGATACTTAACCTCAGACCAAATTACTACCCATACTCCCCCACTCTCCCTGAAGAGAGAGAGGGGGGTGCCGGAGGCTGTGGAAAATAAGGGCAGAGAAGAAGAAGTGGGTGTCAGGGTGACATTTTTTTTCTCTCTCTTTTTGAAGTCAACTCAGTGGCGACTGATCCGTGGTAATGTCGACCCCCTCTATCACAGACTGATGTATGACCTGTGCACCAGGCCCGAGCAGCCACCGGAACCCGAACCGGAGCAGCAACCGGAACCCGAACCGGAGCACCAACCGGAACCCGAACTGGAGCAGCAACCGGAACCCGAACTGGAGCAGCCACCAGAACCCGAACCAGAGCAGCCTGTGTTTGCAGCGGATACAGACGATATGGAAGGGAGATGGCGTGGAGAGGCTGAGGCCCCAGGACAGCAGAACCGAATACAGCAGGACAGGGATACTGAGACAGAGGAGCATGGTAATACTACTACTACTACCAATGGGGACTCAATGGACAAGGCAAATCTAAACACTACCTCTACCACTGTTACTACCCCTGTGACACCCAAGAGGCACAACTCACTTTACAAGGACCTCAACGACTGCGAGCTGGGAGGGTTTCGCAAGGTAAGTCCTGGAATAAAGGATGTTGTGGACATTGGACCTGTAGGACACCTTAGAGCACTGAGATACCGCTGCAAAGTAATGGCTGTTACATGCTTGGATGGTCTGTCATTTACATTGAACTGCTAGTCTGATTGCTAGTCTGACGCAGGTTGCCTGCCGTTTTTAAATGGGCCAGTTGTCTCGGAGCACTGTGCATAGGACATTACACAAGTATACTGGTAGTTAAGCCTGTACGTTTGGGTTGTCAATGCATGTTCCATCTGATCCTGCTTGACTTCCAGTCTGTCAGCCAGTATGATGCAGGTTGGCTGTAGTTTTGTCCTGCTGTTTTATGTGAGTCAGTGCTGTTGCAGGCAGCTCTGTTAAGCTCGTCTGTCAATGAATGAAATGACACTGGTGCTGGTGTGGTTTGATGTGGGTCAGTACTGGTGCTGGTGTGGTTTAATGTGGGTCAGTACTGGTGCTGGTGTGGTTTGATGTGGGCCAGTACTGGTGTGGTTTGATGTGGGCCAGTACTGGTGTGGTTTAATGTGGGTCAGTACTGGTGCTGGTGTGGTTTGATGTGGGCCAGTACTGGAGTGGTTTGATGTGGGCCAGTACTGGTGTGGTTTGATGTGGGCCAGTACTGGTGTGGTTTGATGTGGGCCAGTACTGGTGTGGTTTGATGTGGGCCAGTACTGGTACTGGTGTGGTTTGATGTGGGCCAGTACTGGTGTGGTTTGATGTGGGCCAGTACTGGTACTGGTGTGGTTTGATGTGGGCCAGTACTGGAGTGGTTTGATGTGGGCCAGTACTGGTACTGGTGTGGTTTGATGTGGGCCAATACTGGAGTGGTTTGATGTGGGCCAGTACTGGTGTGGTTTGATGTGGGCCAGTACTGGTGGGTTTGATGTGGGCCAGTACTGGTGTAGTTTGATGTGGGCTAGTACTGTTACTGGAGTGGTTTGATGTGGGCCAGTACTGGTGTGGTTTGATGTGGGCCAGTACTGGAGTGGTTTGATGTGGGCCAGTACTGGTGTAGTTTGATGTGGGCCAGTACTGGTGTGGTTTGATGTGGGCCAGTACTGGTACTGGTGTGGTTTGATGTGGGCCAGTACTGGTACTGGTGTGGTTTGATGTGGGCCAGTACTGGTGTGGTTTGATGTGGGCCAGTACTGGTGTGGTTTGATGTGGGCCAGTACTGGTGTAGTTTGATGTGGGCTAGTACTGTTACTGGAGTGGTTTGATGTGGGCCAGTACTGGTGTGGTTTGATGTGGGCCAGTACTGGAGTGGTTTGATGTGGGCCAGTACTGGTGTAGTTTGATGTGGGCCAGTACTGGTGTAGTTTGATGTGGGCCAGTACTGGTGTGGTTTGATGTGGGCCAGTACTGGTGTAGTTTGATGTGGGCCAGTACTGGTGTAGTTTGATGTGGGCCAGTACTGGTGTAGTTTGATGTGGGCCAGTACTGGTGTAGTTTGATGTGGGCCAGTACTGGTGTAGTTTGATGTGGGCCAGTACTGGTGTGGTTTGATGTGGGCCAGTACTGGTGTGGTTTGATGTGGGCCAGTACTGGAGTGGTTTCATGTGGGCCAGTACTGGTGTGGTTTGATGTGGGCCAGTACTGGTACTGGTGTGGTTTGATGTGGGCCAGTGCTGGAGTGGTTTGATGTGGGCCAGTACTGGTACTGGTGTGGTTTGATGTGGGCCAGTACTGGTACTGGTGTGGTTTGATGTGGGCCAGTACTGGTGTGGTTTGATGTGGGCCAGTACTGGTGTGGTTTGATGTGGGCCAGTACTGGTGTAGTTTGATGTGGGCTAGTACTGTTACTGGAGTGGTTTGATGTGGGCCAGTACTGGTGTGGTTTGATGTGGGCCAGTACTGGAGTGGTTTGATGTGGGCCAGTACTGGTGTAGTTTGATGTGGGCCAGTACTGGTGTAGTTTGATGTGGGCCAGTACTGGTGTGGTTTGATGTGGGCCAGTACTGGTGTAGTTTGATGTGGGCCAGTACTGGTGTAGTTTGATGTGGGCCAGTACTGGTGTAGTTTGATGTGGGCCAGTACTGGTGTAGTTTGATGTGGGCCAGTACTGGTGTAGTTTGATGTGGGCCAGTACTGGTGTGGTTTGATGTGGGCCAGTACTGGTGTGGTTTGATGTAGCCAGTACTGGAGTGGTTTCATGTGGGCCAGTACTGGTGTGGTTTGATGTGGGCCAGTACTGGTACTGGTGTGGTTTGATGTGGGCCAGTGCTGGAGTGGTTTGATGTGGGCCAGTACTGGTGTGGTTTGATGTGGGCCAGTACTGGTGTGGTTTGATGTGGGCCAGTACTGGAGTGGTTTGATGTGGGCCAGTACTGGAGTGGTTTGATGTGGGCCAGTACTGGTGTGGTTTGTTGTAGGTCAGTACTGGAGTGATGTGGTTTTTATGTGGGTCAGTGCTGGGCCAGTACTGGTACTGGCATGGTTTGATGTAGTTCAGTACTGGAGTGATGTGGTTTTTATGTGGGTCAGTGCTGGGCCAGTACTGGTACTGGCATGGTTTGATGTAGGTCAGTACTGGTGTGATGTGGTTTTTATGTGGGTCAGTGCTGGGCCAGTACTGGTACTGGCATGGTTTGATGTAGGTCAGTACTGGTGTGATGTGGTTTTTATGTGGGTCAGTGCTGGGCCAGTACTGGTACTGGTGTGGTTTGTTGTAGGTCAGTACTGGAGTGATGTGGTTTTTATGTGGGTCAGTGCTGGGCCAGTACTGGTACTGGCATGGTTTGATGTAGTTCAGTACTGGAGTGATGTGGGTTTTATGTGGGTCAGTACTGGGTCAGTGCTGGGTCAATGCTGCAGCATAACAGACCACCCTGTGACGTGAACACTGTTTCTATAGCAGTTATTATATTTAGCATGAGAGTTGACCTCAACCCACATTTCACACCACTGCAGAGCCTAAAGTGGGACATCATAGGATCCACTTAATGGACTTTCATTGAAAATCAATATGGGAAGTTGGGAACCTACAGGATCCCTCATGTAATTGGCCTCTACTCACACCTTCACTGTGTTTTACCTGGTAGGATGAGGGACTTAATGGTGATAAAGTGAGTTGAGTTACCTGGTAGGATAAACAAGAACAGAGGGATATTTATATTATTCTCTCACACACACACACACACACACACACACACACACACACACACACACACACACACACACACACACACACACACACACACACACACACACACACACACACACACACAGTGTTTGTACTATTTGTTATCAATGATTGAATCTGTGCGTGTCACGTTTTGGCGTCCCGCAATATCTGGTGTGTTCTACTAATAATTTTCAGATAAGGAGCTAATTTGTATTGGATTTGAGGGTTGGCAGCAGCTGCTAAAACACATGAGAGGAAATTATTATCAGTAAATATCTGTTTTTCTTCAATATAGGAATGACACCCCCGGACAGGGCCAAACAGGAAGGATATAACCCCACCCACTTTGCCAAAGCACAGCCCCCACACCTCTTCAACCACCAACTAGCAAGGGAATGAGGGATAGAGGGAATGTAGGATAGAAGAAGAGAGGAGAGAATGAGGGATAGATGAAGAGATGGGGAGGGAGGGATAGAGGGAATGCAGGAGAGAAGAAGAGAGTGAGAGAATGAGGGATAGAGGGAATGCAGGATAGAAGAAGAGAGGGAGAGAATGAGGGATAGAGGAAGAGATGGGGAGGGAGGGATAGAGGGAATGCAGGAGAGAAGAAGAGAGTGAGAGAATGAGGGATAGAGGGAATGCAGGATAGAAGAAGAGAGGGAGAGAATGGGATAGAGGAAGAGATGGGGAGGGAGGGATAGAGGGAGAGATGGGGAGGGAGGGATAGAGGAAGAGATGGGGAGGGAGGGATAGAGGAAGAGATGGGGAGGGAGGGATAGAGGAAGAGATGGGGAGGGAGGGATAGAGGAAGAGATGGGGAGGGAGGGATAGAGGAAGAGATGGGGAGGGAGGGATAGAGGAAGAGATGGGGAGGGAGGGATAGAGGAAGAGATGGGGAGGGAGGGATAGAGGAAGAGATGGGGAGGGAGGGATAGAGGAAGAGATGGGGAGGGAGGGATAGAGGAAGAGATGGGGAGGGAGGGATAGAGGAAGAGATGGGGAGGGAGGGATAGAGGAAGAGATGGGGAGGGAGGGATAGAGGAAGAGATGGGGAGGGAGGGATAGAGGGAAGAGATGGGGAGAGGGATAGAGGAAGAGAGATGGGGAGGGAGGGATGGGGGAGAGGAAGAGATGGGGAGGGAGGGATAGAGGAAGAGATGGGGAGGGAGGGATAGAGGAAGAGATGGGGAGGGAGGGATAGAGGAAAGAGATGGGGAGGGAGGGATAGAGGAAGAGATGGGGAGGGAGGGATAGAGGAAGAGATGGGGAGGGAGGGATAGAGGAAGAGATGGGGAGGGAGGGATAGAGAAGAGATGGGGAGGGAGGGATAGAGGAAGAGATGGGGAGGGAGGGATAGAGGAAGAGATGGGGAGGGAGGGATAGAGGAAGAGATGGGGAGGGAGGGATAGAGGAAGAGATGGGGAGGGAGGGGATAGAGAAGAGATGGGGAGAGAAGAAGAGATGGGGAGGGAAGAGATGGGGAGGGATAGAGGAAGAGATGGGGAGGGAGGGATAGAGGAAGAGATGGGGGAGGGAGGGATAGAGGAAGAGATGGGGAGGGAGGGATAGAGGAAGAGATGGGGAGGGAGGGATAGAGGAAGAGATGGGGAGGGAGGGATAGAGGAAGAGATGGGGAGGGAGGGATAGAGGAAGAGATGGGGAGGGAGGGATAGAGGAAGAGATGGGGGAGGGAATGAAGAGCAGAGGTAGAGTGAGGGTTTAGTAATTTGTCTGCCGTGGGAGTCCCCTGGGATGAATAGAGACTAGATGTGTGCAGTACGAACATGTCCCTGCCCTATGACCCCAACTATGACCACTCCCCCTCCCTCCCAAATATCTGTTGAGCTGAACCATAGACAAGGAGCACTTATTCTCTCCGTAGGGGTTTGGGTCACCCAGGGTTAGAGTGAAACACTGCCTAGCTGTTGCCAACCAGCCTGATGCAGACAGACTGCTCAGGTTTTAAGGGATGCGTATTTAAAATCCCATTGTACTGTTGGGGTCGGGAGTATTGTTGAAGCAACATTTTTTATTGAGATGGTCTCTGCTCTTTTCGCTTTCTCTGAATACGGAGGTGCTGGCGACTGATGGTGCCTATCCTTCTCTGGATACGGAGGTGCTGGCCTCTGATGGTGCCTATCCTTCTCTGGATACGGAGGTGCTGGTCTCTGATGGTGCCTATCCTTCTCTGGATACGGAGGTGCTGGTCTCTGATGGTGCCTATCCTTCTCTGGATACGGAGGTGCTGACCTCTGATGGTGCCTATCCTTCTCTGGATACAGAGGTGCTGACCTCTGATGGTGCCTATCCTTCTCTGGATACAGAGGTGCTGGCCTCTGATGGTGCCTATCCTTCTCTGGATACTGAGGTGCTGGCCTCTGATGGTGCCTATCCTTCTCTGGATACGGAGGTGCTGACCTCTGATGGTGCCTATCCTTCTCTGAATACAGAGGTGCTGGTCTCTGATGGTGCCTATCCTTCTCTGAATACAGAGGTGCTGGCCTCTGATGGTGCCTATCCTTCTCTGAATACGGAGGTGCTGGCCTCTGATGGTGCCTATCCTTCTCTGAATACAGAGGTGCTGGCCTCTGATGGTGCCTATCCTTCTCTGGATACAGAGGTGCTGGCCTCTGATGGTGCCTATCCTTCTCTGAATACAGAGGTGCTGGTCTCTGATGGTGCCTATCCTTCTCTGAATACAGAGGTGCTGGCCTCTGATGGTGCCTATCCTTCTCTGGATACGGAGGTGCTGGCCTCTGATGGTGCCTATCCTTCTCGGGATACAGAGGTGCTGGCCTCTGATGGTGCCTATCCTTCTCTGAATACGGAGGTGCTGGCCTCTGATGGTGCCTATCTTTCTCTGGATAGGGAGGTGCTGACCTCTGATGGTGCCTATCCTTCTCTGAATACAGAGGTGCTGGCCTCTGATGGTGCCTATCCTTCTCTGAATACGGAGGTGCTGGCCTCTGATGGTGCCTATCCTTCTCTGAATACAGAGGTGCTGGCCTCTGATGGTGCCTATCCTTCTCTGGATACGGAGGTGCTGGCCTCTGATGGTGCCTATCCTTCTCTGAATACAGAGGTGCTGGTCTCTGATGGTGCCTATCCTTCTCTGGATACAGAGGTGCTGGCCTCTGATGGTGCCTATCCTTCTCTGAATACAGAGGTGCTGGCCTCTGATGGTGCCTATCCTTCTCTGGATACGGAGGTGCTGGCCTCTGATGGTGCCTATCCTTCTCTGGATACAGAGGTGCTGGCCTCTGATGGTGCCTATCCTTTTCTGAATACAGAGGTGCTGGCCTCTGATGGTGCCTATCCTTCTCTGAATACGGAGGTGCTGGTCTCTGATGGTGCCTATCCTTCTCTGGATACGGAGGTGCTGGTCTCTGATGGTGCCTATCCTTCTCTGGATACGGAGGTGCTGGTCTCTGATGGTGCCTATCCTTCTCTGAATACAGAGGTGCTGGCCTCTGATGGTGCCTATCCTTCTCTGAATACAGAGGTGCTGGTCTCTGATGGTGCCTATCCTTCTCTGGATACGGAGGTGCTGGCCTCTGATGGTGCCTATCCTTCTCTGGATACGGAGGTGCTGGCCTCTGATGGTGCCTATCCTTCTCTGGATACAGAGGTTCTGGCCTCTGATGGTGCCTATCCTTCTCTGGATACGGAGGTGCTGGCCTCTGATGGTGCCTATCCTTCTCTGGATACAGAGGTTCTGGCCTCTGATGGTGCCTATCCTTCTCTGGATACGGAGGTGCTGGTCTCTGATGGTGCCTATCCTTCTCTGGATACGGAGGTGCTGGCCTCTGATGGTGCCTATCCTTCTCTGGATACGGAGGTGCTGGCCTCTGATGGCGCCTATCCTTCTCTGGATACGGAGGTGCTGGTCTCTGATGGTGCCTATCCTTCTCTGGATACGGAGGTGCTGGCCTCTGATGGTGCCTATCCTTCTCTGGATACGGAGGTGCTGGCCTCTGATGGTGCCTATCCTTCTCTGGATATGGAGGTGCTGGCCTCTGATGGTGCCTATCCTTCTCTGGATACGGAGGTGCTGACCTCTGATGGTGCCTATCCTTCTCAATACCAGCTTAACAAGTCTTGTTCATCTGAGGGGGGGGTCTCTGTCTTCAAGATGGAAGGGGGTGGGCCCTGAGTATTGTTCATCTGGGGGGTCTCTGTCTTCAAGATGGGAGGGGGAGTTGGGCCCTGGGTATTGTTCAGCTGGAAGGGTCTGTCTTCAAGATGGAAGGGGGGGTGGGCCCTGAGTATTGTTCATCTGGGGGGTCTCTGTCTTCAAGATGGGAGGGGGAGTTGGGCCCTGAGTATTGTTCAGCTGGAAGGGTCTGTCTTCAAGATGGAAGGGGGAGTTGGGCCCTGAGTATTGTTCATCTGGGGGGTCTCTGTCTTCAAGATGGGAGGGGGAGTTGGGCCCTGAGTATTGTTCAGCTGGAAGGGTCTCTGTCTTCAAGATGACAATTTATTCTCTAGTCACATGTGGTGCAGAGCGGGCAGCCGTGTGTGTGTCTTTTTTTTCCTCTTCACCATTTCCAGTCGTGTGTGTGTGTGTGCGCGTGTGTGTGTGTGTGTGTGTGTGTGTGTGTGTTAATGAATAGCCCAGCGTGGGGCTCAGTGTTCCAGTGGTTAGACATTAGTCTGGCCTGTGTAGACTGATTGAACACAGCAGCCACTCAATGGACCTTTACCTGATCCCAGATGAAACAGGAGATTAATGGGAGGGGAAGACATTAATGGTGGAGGAGGGGGGGATTTAATTGAGGGGGGGGTGAAAGGGAACATTAATGGAGGAGGAGGGGGATTTAATAGAAGGGGGTGAAAAGGGACATTAATGGAGGAGGAGGGGGGGATTAATAGAGGGGGTGAATAGGGACATTAATGGAGGAGGAGGGGGGTTTAATAGAGGGGGGTTGAAAGGGAACATTAATGGAGGGGGAGGGGGTGGAAAGGGACATTAATTGGGTGGGGGAGGGGGTGGAAAGGGACATTAATTGGGTGGGGGTGGGGGTGGAAAGGGACATTAATTGGGTGGGGGCGGGGTGGAAAGGGACATTATAGCCCCCAACCCCAAACTTCCCATAATAGCAGCTTATTATACAGGAGGCGTGAGGGGAGAAGGAAGGAGTCTATTGTGTGAGGTGATGTTGATGAGGAGAAGGAAGGAGTCTATTGTGTGAGGTGATGTTGATGAGGAGAAGGAAGGAGTCTATTGTGTGAGGTGATGTTGATGAGGAGAAGGAAGGAGTCTATTGTGTGAGGTGATGTTGATGAGGAGAAGGAAGGAGTCTATTGTGTGAGGTGATGTTGATGAGGAGAAGGAAGGAGTCTATTGTGTGAGGTGATGTTGATGAGGAGAAGGATCTCTATGATAAACCTCTATTCTCTGAGTGATGACTCAGGGGTTCTTTCTATCTATATTCAATTCAATTCAATTCAAGGGGCTTTATTGGCATGGGAAACATGTATTAACATTGCCAAAGCAAGTAAGGTAAACAATAAAAATTAACAGTAGACATCACACATACAGTGTGATGTCTATATCTCACTTTCTCTCTTTGTCTATCTATTGCTCTCTCTCTCTCTCTCTCACTCACTTTCTCTCTTTGTCTATCTATTGCTCTCTCTCTCTCACACTCTCTCGCTTTGTCTATCTATTGCTCTCTCTCTCACTCTCACTTTCTCTCTTTGTCTATCTATTGCTCTTTCTCTCTCTCACTTTCTCTCTTTGTCTATCTATTGCTCTCTCTCTCACTCTCACTTTCTCTCTTTGTCTATCTATTGCTCTCCTCGCTCTCTCTTTCTTTGTTTACCACTCACACTCTCTCTCTCTTTCTTTGTCTCTATCACTCTCTCTCTCTCTTTCTTTGTCTCTCTCTCTCTCTCTCTTTGTCTCTATCACTCTCTCTTTATCTATCTCTATCACTCTCTCTTTATCTCTCTCTCTCTCTCTCTCTCTCTCTCTCCCCCCTCTCTAAATCTTTCTAGTTAATCTGTCATTCCCACCATCTCAGCCTTCAGCTCTGCCTGGGGGCCTCTCCCAGCCACTGTCTACAGCGCTAACAGCTGGCTGCTTTGTGATGTATTTATGAGCACGCCAGGTTCTATTCCCGTTTTTCAATGTTGCTTAGATTCTTCTGATGTGGATGTTCCATGCTTTTCAATTACCCTTTTATGCATAGCCTGTGTGTATGGATTCTTACTCCATTGTTAATACCGGGGTTATCTCTGATGTCTCTGTTGAACACAGACAGATTGTATTCCCTTCCCTGTAGAGTACACCAAGCCTCCAGAGAAATGTATGTGTTATGTTAATATGTTCCATCGTTTTTATTACTTCTAGGCTATTTATTTTCTCCAACATGTGCGTCTCGTCTGATAGTGTATTTTTTTGTTTTAAATGGTCGTACGCATTGACGTAATTACATTGTGAAAGTGTTCTGTTCTGCTGTGCATTTAGGATTTTACTAGCTTCGTTTTTAAACGACAGCTAAAATGTGTCTCTCTCCCTGTCTGCTTCAAACGCGGTGGAGAAACCTATTACCTCAGTTGCTGCAGGGCACCATTCATGATTCACAGTCTCACTGCAGCCGGTGTATGGGACAATAAAACATCTCTCCTCACTCCTGAATCCCAGTTGTTTTTTGTACATAGCCAGATGCTAGGCCTAGCCTAACGCCTGTCTACGTTTGTGTTTTGTACTGTATCCTGGCTGATTACAATTTCATAGGGGGGATGCAGTCGTGGTTTATAGTCATAGTAAAGATTTACAATCCCCAGAGGACTACAATTTAACATTGGCTCGTAGGCTGAAAGTTCAAAATTGGCAATGAACATATCTTTCCTCAGGGCCTTGGTTGAGACAGGGATGCAGCTCGAACATTCTGCAGCACGCAGCCTCACCCTACTGGACTCTGAAATCAAATGTCTACAGTTGGCAGATGATCTGGTGCTTCTGTCCCCAACCAAGGAAGGCCTACAGCAGCACCTATATTTCCTCACAGATTGAATTAGATTTTATTAGGATCCCAATTAGACAAAGTTAATGACAACAGCTAGTCTTATTGGGGTTTTGACGCGTAACGAAAAAGACATTACAGACAAAAGACTTGACAATTTACGTACGTTTAAATACATTAAATATACAGCGTGTGTTTACCAGTTACACGTACATAGGAGTTTATACGCACAACAAGTAGGTCACACGGGGGAGTAAACAGAACCCTCCCCATTTTCCACATTTTCTTTTGTTACAGCCTTATTCTAAATAAATGTTTTCACTCATCAATCTACACACAATACTCCATAACGATAAAGCGGAAACAGATTACTAGAAATGTTTGCAAATGTATTAAAATTAAAAACAGAAATACATTATTTACACAAGTATTCAGACCTTTTGCAATGAGACACGAATTTGAGCTCAGGTGCATCCTGTTTCCATTATTCATCCTTGAGATATTTCTACAACTTGATTGGAGTAAACCTGTGGTAAATTAAATTGATTGGACATGATTTGGAAATGCACACACCTGTCTATATAAGGTCCCACAGTTGGCAGTGCAAAAACCAAGTCATGAGGTGGAAGGAATTGTCCGTAGAGATCCGAGACAGGATTGTGTCGAGGCACAGATCTGGGGAAGGGTACCAAAACATTTCTGCAGCATTGAAGGTCCCCAAGAACACAGTGGCCTCCATCATTCTTAAATGGAAGAAGTTTGAAACCACCAAGACTCTTCCTAGAGCTGGCTGCCCGGCCAAACTGAGCATTTGGGGGAAGAGGACCTTGTATAGGGAGGTGACCGAGAACCCGATGGTCACTCTGACAGAGCTCCAGAGTTCCTCTGTGGAGATGGGAGAACCTTCCAGAAGAACGGCCATCTGTGCAGCACTCCACCTATCAGGCCTTTATGTTAGAGTGACCAGACGGAACCGCTCTTCAGTACAAAAGCTTGACAGCCCGCTTGGAGTTTGCCAAAAGGCACCGAAAGGTCTCTGACCATGAGAAACAAGATTCTCTGGTCTGATGAAACCAAGATTGAACTCTTTGTCCTGAATGCCAAGCGTCATGTCTGGAAGAAACCTGGCACCATCCCTACAGTGAAGCATGGTGGTGGCAGCATCCCTACTGTGAAGCATGGTGGTGGCAGCATCCCTACGGTGAAGCATGGTGGTGACAGCATCCCTACAGTGAAGCATGGTGATGGCAGCATCATGCTGTGGGATGTTTTTCAGCGGCAGGGACTGGGAGACTAGTCAGGATCGAGGGAAAGATGAAAGGACCAAAGTATAGAGAGATCCTTGATGAATATCTGGTCCAGAGCGCTCAGGACCTCAGACCGGGTCAACGGTTCACCTACCAACAGGACAACAACCCTAAGCACACGGCCAATACAATGCAGGAGTGGCTTCGAGACACGTCTCTGAGTGGCCCAGCCAGAGCCTGGAATTGAACCCAATCGAACATCTCTGGAGAGACATGAAAATAGCTGTGTGGCAACGCACCCCATCTAACCTGACAGAGCTTGAGAGGATCTGCAGAGAACAATGGGAGAAACTCCCCAAATACAGGTGTGACAAGCTTGTGGCATCAAACCCAAGAAGACTCCAGGCTGTAATCTCTGCCAAAGGTGCTTCAACAAAGTACTGAGTGAAGGGTCTGAATACTTATGTTCATGTGATATTTCATTTTTGGGGGGGGCTGTTTTTGCTTTGTCATTACAGGATATTGTGTGTAGATTGAAATCCAATTCAATCCATTTTAGAATAAGGCTGTAACGTAACAAAATGTGGAAAAAGTCAAGGGTGTGAAAACATTCCTAATGCACTGTATCTGATGCACTGTATCTGATGCACTGTATCTGTTTTGAAATACTGCAGTGTGCCTTCACAGCAGCAATGTTTGAGGGGGCTGATCAGTGTTTTTTATGATCAGCCTTGAAGAGTAGCCTAGGTTGTGAGGGGGTTAACATGGTCAGGCCATGAGGCAGACACTAAGGGATGGGACTATATGAGCCCCCCAGTGCTGTTTCCTGAGCCCCCCACCACACACACACACACACACACACACACACACACACACACACACACACACAACCCTCCCACACCCACTGTGTTCATCAAACAGAATCCATCTACCTCATATTCTGAAGAATAATCTCATGTTTCTTTAAATCGTGTCCTTCACCCCCCCCCCCTTTTTCAATCTAATTCATTCCGCTTCCCTTTCCCACATTGAGTCACTGACTAAAGAGGCAGTTGTTGGTGTCAGTCCTAGTGAGAGGTGGCAGTTTGTCTTTAGGTGTCTGCTAAGATGACAGAGAAGCAGTCCTTGGTGGGGTGTCTGGTAAGATGACAGAACAGCAGTTCTTGGTGTGGTGTCTGGAAAGATGACAGAACAGCAGTTCTTGGTGTGGTGTCTGGAAAGATGACAGAACAGCAGTCCTTGGTGGGGTGTCTGGAAAGATGACAGAACAGCAGTCCTTGGTGGGGTGTCTGGAAAGATGACAGAACAGCAGTCCTTGGTGGGGTGTCTGGAAAGATGACAGAACAGCAGTCCTTGGTGGTGTCTGGAAAGATGACAGAACAGCAGTCCTTGGTGGGGTGTCTGGTAAGATGACAGAACAGCAGTCCTTGGTGGGGTGTCTGGTAAGATGACAGAACAGCAGTCCTTGGTGGTGTGTCTGGAAAGATGACAGAACAGCAGTCCTTGGTGGGGTGTCTGGAAAGATGACAGAACAGCAGTCCTTGGTGGTGTGTCTGGAAAGATGACAGAACAACAGTCCTTGGTGGGGTATCTGGTAAGATGACAGAACAGCAGTTCTTGGTGGGGTGTCTGGAAAGATGACAGAACAGCAGTTCTTGGTGGGGTATCTGGAAAGATGACAGAACAGCAGTCCTTGGTGGGGTATCTGGAAAGATGACAGAACAGCAGTCCTTGGTGGGGTGTTTGGAAAGATGACAGAACAACAGTCCTTGGTGGGGTGTCTGGAAAGATGACAGAACAGCAGTTCTTGGTGGGGTGTCTGGAAAGATGACAGAACAGCAGTTCTTGGTGGGGTATCTGGTAAGATGACAGAACAGCAGTCCTTGGTGATCTAAACTCACAGCACCTGTCTTGATGCCAAATGGCACTTCTACATTTGAGCTCCCACTCAGCTAGCATAAGGTGTAATAAGCTAAATAAACAAATGGTAAGGTTATAAATCAATCAATCAATCTATGGGTTGGGTTTTGGATTAGGATTTGATTGATAATAGTTAAGTCTGACACCATTAATTGTCTACTGTGGAGCAGCAAGCAACCAGAACCAGAGCCCTGGAAACAGAGCCAGTCAGAATCAGAGCCCTAGGAAGAGAGCCAGTCAGAACCAGAGCGAGTCAGAACCAAAGCCCTGGAAACAAAGCCAATCAGAACCAGAGCCAGTCAGAGTCAGAGCTCTAGGAACAGAGCCCTAAGAACAGAGCCAGTCAGAACCAGAGCCCTACGAACAGAGCCAGTCAGAACCAGAGCCCTACGAACAGAGCCAGTCAGAACCAGAGCCCTGGGAACAGAGTCAGTCAGAACCAGAGCCCTACGAACAGAGCCAGTCAGAACCAGAGCCCTAGAAACAGAGCCAGTCAGAATCAGAGCCCTAGGAAGAGAGCCAGTCAGAACCAGAGCGAGTCAGAACCAAAGCCCTAGGAACAGAGCCAGTCAGAACTAGAGCCCTGGAAACAGAGCCAGTCAGAACCAGAGCCCTGGGAACAGAGCCAGTCAGGACCAGAGCCCTGGGAACAGAGCCCTCGGAACAGAGCCAATCAGAACCAGAGTCCTGGGAACAGAGCTAGTCAGAACCAGAGCCCTGGGAACAGAGCCAGTCAGAACCAGAGCCCTGGGAACAGAGCCAGTCAGAACCAGAGCTCTAGGAACAGAGACAGTCAGAACCAGAGCCCTGGCAACAGAGCTCTAGAAACAGAGCCAGTCAGAACCAGAGCTCTAGGAACAGAGCCAGTCAGAACCAGATCCCTGGGAACAGAGCTAGTCAGAACCAGGTCCCTGGGAACAGAGCCAGTCAGAACCAGAGCTCTAGAAACAGAGCCAGTCAGAACCAGAGCTCTAGAAACAGAGCCAGTCAGAACCAGAACCATCAACTCTCCACTGGCTGGGCCCCGCTGCTCCGTTTTCCATGTGAACACAATAAAACATGTTATCTGATTAAACCTCCCTCCTCTCATCTGGGTTGTGATGCGTCAGTCACAGCTCAGGCCAAGGGACTAATGAGTAGAGAGATCGATTCTGGATTGGCTCGGCAGCGCTTCAGTGGGCCTGTTCTATTGATCCATCTGACTCCTCCCTAGTGCTCTCCTCTGTTGCTCACGTTGGCAGAAATGTAGAAATTAAGTAGAACAGCTGAAATTGAATATAAAAGCTGCAATTGAATCGTAGAGTTAATTCAATTCTTGTCTGTTACTTTCTTTACATGGGTCGTGCCTTAAGCCAATTTCTTCCTCTAGGAATACAGTGACTATAGTGAATACAGTGACTATAGTGAATACAGTGAATATAGAGTATATAGAGACTATAGAGAATACAGTGACTATAGGGAATATAGAGACTATAGATGTCATGTCTTGTTATGTCTGTTCCTGTCCTTTCTCTTCATTCTCTCTCTCTGCTGGTCTTTTTAGGTTACCTTCTCTGTCTCTCATTCCTCAGCTGTTCTACATCTGCCCTAACTAGCTCTTTCACTCTTCCCCACCTGTTCTCTCTTCCCCTCTGATTAGGTCTCTATTTCTCTCTCTGTTCCTGCTACTTTCAGTGTCTGATTCTTGTTTGTGTTTTTTGATGCCAGAAGCAAGCTGTCGTCTCGTTTGCTTCCACCTTGTCCTGTCCTGTCGGAGTCTGCCTGGCAGGAGCATCCTGCACTATACTAACGTTCTTTTTGTTCCGCTGACAACGTTGGAAGAGGATTTATGCCATTCCTGTATTTTCATTAAAGAACTCTGTTTTCTGTTAAAACCGCTTTTGGGTCTTCACTCAAGCTCATAACAATAGAGACTATAGAGAATACAGTGACTATAGAGAATATAGAGACTATAGAGAATACAGTGACTATAGAGAATATAGAGAATATAGAGAACACAGTGACTATAGTGAATACAGTGAATATAGAGAATATAGTGACTATAGAGAATACAGTGACTATAGTGAATATAAAGAATATAGTGACTATAGAGAATATAGAGACTATAGTGAATACAGTGAATATAGAGAATATAGTGACTATAGTGAATACAGTGAATATAGAGAATATAGAGAATATAGAGAATACAGTGAATATAGTGAATATAGTGACTATATTGAATATAGTGACTAAAGAGAATATAGAGAATATAGTGACTATAGAGAATATAGAGACTATAAAGAATATAGTGACTATAGTGAATACAGTGAATATAGAGAATATAGAGAATACAGTGACTATAGAGAATATAGAGACTATAGAGAATATAGTGACTATAGAGAATATAGAGAATATAGTGACTATAGAGAATATAGAGACTATAGAGAATATAGTGACTATAGTGAATACAGTGACTATAGAGAATATAGAGAATACAGTGACTATAGAGAATACAGTGACCATAGTGAATATTGTGAATATAGTGACTATAGAGAATACAGTGACAATAGTGAATATTGTGAATATAGAGACTATAGAGACTATAGAGAATATAGAGAATATAGTGACTATAGAGAATATAGTGAATATAGAGAATATAGTGACTATAGAGAATATAGTGAATATAGATAATATAGTGACTATAGAGAATATAGTGAATATAGAGAATATAGTGAATATAGAGAATATAGTGAATATACTTTAGAGAATAAAGTGAGTATAGAGAATATAGTTAATATACTGTAGAGAATATTGTAAATATGGTGAATATAGTGAATATACTGTAGAGAACATAGTGAATATAGAGAATGTAGTGAATATAATTGATACTGTAGAGAATATAGTGACTATAGAGAATACAGTGACTATAGAGAATATATGTAGAGAATATAGAGAATATAGTGAATATAGAGAATATAGTGAATATAGAGAATATAGTGACTATAGTGAATATAGAGAATATAGTGACTATAGAGAATATAGAGAATATAGTGACTATAGAGAATATAGAGAATATAGTGACTATAGAGAATATAGAGAATATAGTGACTATAGAGAATATAGAGAATATAGTGACTATAGAGAATATAGAGAATATAGTGACTATAGAGAATATAGAGAATATAGTGACTATAGAGAATACAGTGACTATAGAGAATATATGTAGAGAATATAGAGAATATAGTGAATATAGAGAATATAGTGAATATAGAGAATATAGTGAATATAGTGACTATAGAGAATATAGTGACTATAGAGAATACAGTGACTATAGAGAATATATGTAGAGAATATAGAGAATATAGTGCAGTTAATTTAGGGAATATACTGTAGAGCATATAGTGAATATAGTGACTATAGAGAATATAGAGACTATAGAGAATACAGTGAATATAGAGAATATAGTGAATATACTTTAGAGAATAAAGTGAGTATAGAGAATATAGTTGATATACTGTAGAGAATATTGTAAATATGGTGAATATAGTGACTATACTGTAGAGAACATAGTGAATATAGAGAATACAGTGAATATAGAGAATATAGTTGATATACTGTGGAGAATATAGTGAATATAGAAAATATAGAGAATACAGTGAATATACTGTTGAATATTGTGAATATAGAGAATATAGTGAATATAGAAAATATAGAGAATACAGTGAATATAGAGAATATAGTTGATATACTGTAGAGAATATTGTAAATATTGTGAATATAGAGAATATAGTGAATATACTGTAGAGAACATAGTGAATATAGAGAATACAGAGAATGTAGTGAATATACTGTAGAGAACATAGTGAATATAGAGAATACAGAGAATGTAGTGAATATAGTTGATATACTGTGGAGAATATAGTGAATATAGAAAATATAGAGAATACAGTGAATATACTGTTGAATATTGTGAATATAGAGAATATACTGTAGTGAAAACAGAGAATATAGAGGATTTAGTGTAGAGAATGTAGAGAATATAGTGACAATACTGTAGATAATACAGTGAATAAAGAAAATATAGAAAATTGAGAATATAATACATGAAGAGAATGTAGTACATAAAGAGAATATACTGTAGAGAATGTAGATACTATACTGAGTGAGACTGCAGTCTATCAGTCTGCAACATGCGGTGTCAGTCAGTCAAACCGTGTTTCTACTCTATATCGTGCACCTGAACCTCAATAAAGACAATGCCTTCTGTATCCTCCTAGGAGGTAGTCAGTCTGTAACTAGGAACATCGCAGCAGGAAGCCGGCTGTAGGACAAAACACCGGTAATATTTGATAGTAGTCCTGAAGTCTGTTTCCCGTCTCCGAGACGATGAACATGGAATTAACATACGGTATTTGGGGGAGGGTTTCAAAACATCAAGGAACCCACCCCCACCACCACCACCACCACACACACACACACACACACTCCTTGTGGACTGTTTGAAATGTGATTGAGGAGCTAACAGTTGAATTGTTATTAACGTGATATACCTCCCTATGACTCCGATGCACACGACTTTGCTTACCTCCAAGGATTTGATTCATTGTTGTCAACTTCCATCAAAAAGCAACCAAATAGTTTTATGCTCTGCTTTTTATTAGGCTTATTTACCAGACCAAGTTTCTTTTTTACCTTTATTTAACTAGGCAATTCAGTTATTAAGATCAAATTCTTATTTACAATGATGGCCTTGGAACAGTGGGTTAACTGCCTGTTCAGGGGCAGAACGACAGATTTGTACCTTGTCAGCTCTGGGGTTTGAACTTACAACCTTCCGGTTACTAGTCCAACACTCTAACCACTAGTCTACCTACCGCCCTACACTCTAACCACTAGGCTACCTAACGCCCCTACACTCTAACCACTAGACTACCTACCGCCTCTACACTCTAACCACGAGGCTACCTACCGCCCCTACACTCTAACCACTAGGCTACCTACCGCCCCTACACTCTAACCACTAGGCTACCTACCGTCCCTACACTCTAACCACTAGGCTACCTACCGCCCCTACACTCTAACCACTAGGCTACCTACCGCCTCTACACTCTAACCACTAGGCTACCTACCGCCTCCACACTCTAACCACTAGGCTACCTACCGCCCCTACACTCTAACCACTAGGCTACCTACCGCCCCTACACTCTAACCACTAGGCTACCTACCGCCTCTACACTCTAACCACTAGGCTACCTACCCCCCTACACTCTAACCACTGGACTACCTGCCTCCTCCACACTCTAACCACTAGGCTACCTACCGCCCCTACACTCTAACCACTAGGCTACCTACCGCCCCTACACTCTAACCACTAGGCTACCTACCGCCTCCACACTCTAACCACTAGACTACCTACCGCCTCCACACTCTAACCACTAGGCTACCTACCGCCTCCACACTCTAACCACTAGGCTACCTACCGCCTCCACACTCTAACCACTAGGCTACCTACCGCCCCTACACTCTAACCACTGGATTACCTGCCTCCTCTACACTCTAACCACTAGGCTACCTACCGCCTCCACTCTAACCACTATGCTACCTACCGCCTCTACACTCTAACCACTAGGCTACCTACCGCCTCTACACTCTAACCACTAGGCTACCTACCGCCCCTACACTCTAACCACTAGGCTACCTACCGCCCTACACTCTAACCACTAGGCTACCTACCGCCCCTACACTCTAACCACTAGGCTACCTACCGCCCCCTACACTCTAACCACTAGACTACCTACCGCCTCTACACTCTAACCACTAGGCTACCTACCGCCTCCACACTCTAACCACTAGGCTACCTACCGCCCCTACACTCTAACCACTAGGCTACCTACCGCCTCCACACTCTAACCACTAGGCTACCTACCACCCCTACACTCTAACCACTAGGCTACCTACCGCCTCCACACTCTAACCACTAGGCTACCTACCGCCCCTACACTCTAACCACTAGGCTACCTACCGCCCCTACACTCTAACCTCTAGACTACCTACTGCCTCTACACTCTAACCACTAGGCTACCTACCGCCTCCACACTCTAACCACTAGGCTACCTACCGCCCCTACACTCTAACCACTAGGCTACTTACCGCCTCCACACTCTAACCACTAGGCTACCTACCACCTCTACACTCTAACCACTAGACTACCTACCGCCTCTACACTCTAACCACTAGGCTACCCTACCACCTCCACACTCTAACCACTAGACTACCTACCGCCTCTACACTCTAACCACTAGACTACCTACCGCCTCCACACTCTAACCACTAGACTACCTACCGCCTCCACACTCTAACCACTAGACTACCTACCGCCTCCACACTCTAACCACTAGGCTACCTACCGCCTCCACACTCTAACCACTAGACTACCTACCACCTCTAAACTCTAACCACTAGGCTACCTACCGCCTCCACACTCTAACCACTAGACTACCTACCACCTCTACACTCTAACCACTAGGCTACCTACCGCCTCTACACTCTAACCACTAGACTACCCTGCCGCCCCAAGTCAGACCTGAAACAAAAGAGCCTCTGTCAATGTCATTTTAAATTGTTTGACGATTTTGATTTGAAAGTTTAAATGAATAAGGAAAATGTCCAACTTCCCTGGGGCCTTTCGTCTGTGTTGATGGTTGGTTTATTCCACACCCCTTGTCTCTAGCCTGGTGGCCCCTTGTCTCTAGCCTGGTGGCCCCTGAGATAAGTATCTCCATACGTGCTGTCCTCTTCCTGCGATTAGAAACCCCGGGATCAGATCATTCACTGCCTTCTAAACATCAGGGGGACAGGAAATGTTTGTCTATTTTGGTCTTGATTTGAAGGCTTTGGGTTGTACTGTAGCTGGAGGGAGATGCTTCTCTCTTAGACTGACCGTCCCACACACCTCTCCGATGTGATTCATGGCTGGAGCCTGTAGGTGTTGGTGGGGTTGGCAGGCTATACAGAGACATGAAAGGCTAAGATATGTTTCTATTCTCTCCAACAGACAGTGATTATTACCCACAGTTTTTAAACAAGAGTCTGTTGTTATTCTGCCAGTCCTCTCACAGTCTGTTGTTATTCTGCCAGTCCTCTCACAGTCTGTTGTTATTAAACCAGTCCTCTCACAGTCTGTTGTTATTACACCAGTCCTCTCACAGTCTGTTGTTATTCTACCAGTCCTCTCACAGTCTGTTGTTATTCTGCCAGTCCTCTCAGTCTGTTGTTATTAAACCAGTCCTCTCACAGTCTGTTGTTATTAAACCAGTCCTCTCACAGTCTGTTGTTATTAAACCAGTCCTCTCACAGTCTGTTGTTATTCTACCAGTCCTCTCACAGTCTGTTGTTATTCTACCAGTCCTCTCACAGTCTGTTGTTATTCTGCCAGTCCTCTCAGTCTGTTGTTATTCTACCAGTCCTCTCAGTCTGTTGTTATTCTACCAGTCCTCTCAGTCTGTTGTTATTCTACCAGTCCTCTCAGAGTCTGTTGTTATTCTACCAGTCCTCTCACAGTCTGTTGTTATTCTACCAGTCCTCTCAGAGTCTGTTGTTATTCTACCAGTCCTCTCACAGTCTGTTGTTATTACACCAGTCCTCTCAGAGTCTGTTGTTATTCTACCAGTCCTCTCACAGTCTGTTGTTATTCTACCAGTCCTCTCACAGTCTGTTGTTATTCTACCAGTCCTCTCACAGTCTGTTGTTATTAAACCAGTCCTCTCACAGTCTGTTGTTATTCTACCAGTCCTCTCACAGTCTGTTGTTATTACACCAGTCCTCTCACAGTCTGTTGTTATTCTACCAGTCCTCTCACAGTCTGTTGTTATTAAACCAGTCCTCTCACAGTCTGTTGTTATTCTACCAGTCCTCTCATAGTCTGTTGTTATTAAACCAGTCCTCTCACAGTCTGTTGTTATTCTACCAGTCCTCTCACAGTCTGTTGTTATTACACCAGTCCTCTCATAGTCTGTTGTTATTCTGCCAGTCTTACATATGGTGATGTTTTGGTGACTTCAGGATTTTTTGGTGCAACAACATCAGACCTTTTGTTCTGGAACTAGTGTGTGTGTGTGTGTGTGTGTGTGTGTGTGTGTGTGTGTGTGTGTGTGTGTGTGTGTGTGTGTGTGTGTGTGTGTGTGAGAGAGATGGCAGCCAGTTGAATAATTGATCAGGGGAGAAGTGTGTTTAATCTGGTTCCCTCACAACATCCATCCTCACGTCTCTGTCTGTCTGGAGAGGTGCTAGCCAGACCTAGACACTGATAATGGGAGTACTGGGTTTAACTTAGCATCTACAGCCATAACAAACCCTGTGTGTGTGTGTGTGTGTCTGGAGAGGTGCTAGCCAGACCTAGACACTGATAATGCGAGTACTGGGTTTAACTTAGCATCTACAGCCATAACAAACCCTGTGTGTGTGTGTGTGTGTCTGGAGAGGTGCTAGCCAGACCTAGACACTGATAATGCGAGTACTGGGTTTAACTTAGCATCTACAGCCATAACAAACCCTGTGTGTGTGTGTGTGTGTCTGGAGAGGTGCTAGCCAGACCTAGACACTGATAATGCGAGTACTGGGTTTAACTTAGCATCTACAGCCATAACAAACCCTGTGTGTGTGTGTGTGTGTGTGTGTGTGTGTGTCTGGAGAGGTGCTAGCCAGACCTAGACACTGATAATGCGAGTACTGGGTTTAACTTAGCATCTACAGCCATAACAAACCCTGTGTGTGTGTGTGTGTGTCTGGAGAGGTGCTAGCCAGACCTAGACACTGATAATGCGAGTACTGGGTTTAACTTAGCATCTACAGCCATAACAAACCCTGTGTGTGTGTGTGTGTGTGTGTGTGTGTGTGTGTGTGTGTGTGTGTGTGTGTGTGTGTGTGTGTGTGTGTGTGTGTGTGTGTGTGTGTGTGTGTGTGTGTGTGTGTGTCTGGAGGGGTGCTAGCCAGACCTAGACACTGATAATGGGAGTACTTGGTTTAACTTAGCATCTACAGCCCTGTGTGTGTGTGTGTGTGTGTGTGTGTGTGTGTGTGTGTGTGTGTGTGTGTGTGTGTGTGTGTGTGTGTGTGTGTGTGTGTGTGTGTGTGTGTGTGTGTGTGTGTGTGTGTCTGGAGGGGTGCTAGACAGCCACGCCCAGCCCAGAGCACCAGACTGGTTAATGGAATTGGACTGGTGTTCCTCTGGAGCCAGAACAACCTGCCCATTGTGGCTGCTGTAGAAAGGTCAGACTAGCAGGACACAGCTGAGATGTTTTCCCTTCCTCAGCAACATCATCACATGCTTTAGTAATGTCATCTGTTTCAATTCGGGTTGTTTGCATTTATAAGTGCTGCTGCTATTAGGGATGCAAATGCCGGTCCATTTTTCTGCCGACAAAACTGACCCTCATTAACCGGTCAACAAACGGTTACATTTATTCCAAACAGTAAAATGATGCGAACCAAACAGAACATACTTTCAGAGATGTGTATATAATGACGAGATGCTTATGTTTCCGCCCCGAACAATGGGAGTCGCCCCATTGAGGGAAGGCAGGCGACAAGTTTAGGCCCAAAATAAGCCCATAGACACGCATTGGATTTATTTTGGACAGATTTTCATGAGAGTGAAACCTCTCGCTTCGCCTCTTCCTCTCGGACTCTACGCAAGCATGCAAGGAGCTGACATTTGTCATTATGAGCACGGAAACATGCAACAGTAGTAAGCCTATCATTTTACAGTCAAAATCCTATAGAATATTATTGAACAGGCAACTCCTGTAATGAAGCAGCTAATACAATGTCATTTTCAAACATTTGCCCAAATGCAATTAGCGGAAAAGAGTTCTGAACCGCGCACCTAATTGCGGGCAGTTCAATAAGTCTCTGTTAGAAACTTAGAAAGAGAGGGGACTCTAATAGCAACTACTATGATGGCTTGCTAATATGACTAGGATTGTAGCTTTTGGACAACCAATAGAACGGGAGAGAAATGCTGGTTAGTCGCGTGAGGAAGTCTATAAAATAACTGCCTCCACGTTTCTATGGGTTGGATTTTGGCTACTTTGAAGGAAGATAAAACATGCCTCATTATTTGAAGTAAAGCAAAACGTTCTAAGTTTCAAACAATTCTACAGCCTCAATCTTACATTGCAAAGTGGTTGGTAAACGTGCTGATAGTCAACGGTAGGTTGGCTATATTCTACGTTCCAATGGCAAATAGGAGGCGCGCTTTACGAAGTTGAGATTGAGAAATAAAAGTAGCTCATTTTTAAATCGTGGCCGCCAACAGGTTTTAACAGGCGATTGCATTTTGAATTGTTATTTGTTGCGCAATGACTGGGTTTACAAATACAGGCTTCAGTACAGTAGCTGAGGAGCTTGTCTCACGCTGTCTGACTGGTGGCAGGCTATTCTGCTCCTCAAATGAGGCTCTGCATGCTGACCCCGTGGGATAAATCAAATGCATGACGACTTGTAAAGCTTGATTTTGCCCCAATCTCTCTCTCTCTGTCTGTCTGTCTGTCTGTCTGTCTGTCTGTCTGTCTGTCTGTCTGTCTGTCTGTCTGTCTGTCTGTCTGTCTGTCTGTCTGTCTGTCTGTCTGTCTGTCTGTCTGTCTGTCTGTCTGTCTCTCTCTCTCTCTCTCTCTCTCTCTCTCTCTCTCTCTCTCTCTCTCTCTCTCTCTCTCTCTCTCTCTCTCTCTCTTTCTGTCTCTCTGTCTCTCTCTCTCTCTCTGTCTCTGTCTCTGTCTCTGTCTCTGTCTCTATTTATCCACTCTAGGGTTTACTTCACGACAGACGTATTTAACCCCTCATCTCCTCAGACTCCCAGACAGTTGGTCGTCACCTTCTCCCCTGTTCCTCTGAGGTTTGACTCCCTGCCCTCAGTGTGACCCAGGAGCCTGCCCTCAGTGTGACACAGAAGCCTGCCCGCTGGATGCTCAGCCGATGAAACCTATATCACTAATCAATCTCTTACACAATGAGAACCACTGAGAGTGTGCTGCTGGCGGGTTTGGGGGCTGGGGGTTGAGGCTGCGTTACTGAAAGAGCTTTCAATTACTGTAGCTATATGTGACTCTGAGCTGAGGAGCCTGGCTGGATTGTGAAAATTCTGGCTATTATCTAGGTATCTTTGTATCATTGATCTGGTGGTACTTGCACAGCACTGTTTTGCTGTTAATATAGGTGGACATCTTCATCGTACTGCTCTCAGCCTCGGGAACATTCTACACCTCTAGACACTGATGTTCTCCTCTCTCCTTCAGGAACATTCTACACCTCTAGACACTGATGTTCTCCTCTCTCTCCTTCAGGAACATTCTATACCTCTAGACACTGATGTTCTCCTCTCTCCTTCAGGAACATTCTACACCTCTAGACACTGATGTTCTCCTCTCTCCTTCAGGAACATTCTACACCTCTAGACACTGATGTTCTCCTCTCTCAGCCTCAGGAACATTCTATACCTCTAGACACTGATGTTCTCCTCTCTCTCCTTCAGGAACATTCTACACCTCTAGACACTGATGTTCTCCTCTCTCTCCTTCAGGAACATTCTACACCTCTAGACACTGATGTTCTCCTCTCTCAGCCTCAGGAACATTCTATACCTCTAGACACTGATGTTCTCCTCTCTCTCCTTCAGGAAAATTCTATACCTCTAGACACTGATGTTCTCCTCTCTCAGCCTCAGGAACATTCTACACCTCTAGACACTGATGTTCTCCTCTCCTCCTTCAGGAACATTCTACACCTCTAGACACTGATGTTCTCCTCTCTCAGCCTCAGGAACATTCTACACCTCTAGAAACTGATGTTCTCCTCTCTCAGCCTCAGGAACATTCTACACCTCTAGACACTGATGTTCTCCTCTCTCTGCTTCAGGAACATTAGACACCTCTAGACACTGATGTTCTCCTCTCTCTCCTTCAGGAACATTCTATACCTCTAGACACTGATGTTCTCCTCTCTGCTTCAGGAACATTCTACACCTCTAGACACTGATGTTCTCCTCTCTCTCCTTCAGGAACATTCTACACCTCTAGACACTGATGTTCTCCTCTCTCTCCTTCAGGAACATTCTATACCTCTAGACACTGATGTTCTCCTCTCTCTCCTTCAGGAACATTCTACACCTCTAGACACTGATGTTCTCCTCTCTCCTTCAGGAACATTCTACACCTCTAGACACTGATGTTCTCCTCTCTCAGCCTCAGGAACATTCTATACCTCTAGACACTGATGTTCTCCTCTCTCTCCTTCAGGAACATTCTACACCTCTAGACACTGATGTTCTCCTCTCTCTCCTTCAGGAACATTCTACACCTCTAGACACTGATGTTCTCCTCTCAGCCTCAGGAACATTCTATACCTCTAGACACTGATGTTCTCCTCTCTCCTTCAGGAAAATTCTATACCTCTAGACACTGATGTTCTCCTCTCAGCCTCAGGAACATTCTACACCTCTAGACACTGATGTTCTCCTCTCAGCCTCAGGAACATTCTACACCTCTAGAAACTGATGTTCTCCTCTCTCAGCCTCAGGAACATTCTACACCTCTAGACACTGATGTTCTCCTCTCTCTGCTTCAGGAACATTAGACACCTCTAGACACTGATGTTCTCCTCTCTCTCCTTCAGGAACATTCTATACCTCTAGACACTGATGTTCTCCTCTCTGCTTCAGGAACATTCTATACCTCTAGACACTGATGTTCTCCTCTCTCTCCTTCAGGAACATTCTACACCTCTAGACACTGATGTTCTCCTCTCTCCTTCAGGAACATTCTATACCCTCTAGACACTGATGTTCTCCTCTCTCAGCCTCAGGAACATTCTACACCTCTAGACACTGATGTTCTCCTCTCTCTCCTTCAGGAACATTCTATACCTCTAGACACGGATGTTCTCCTCTCTCTGCCTCAGGAACATTCTATACCTCTAGACACTGATGTTCTCCTCTGCTTCAGGAACATTCTACACCTCTAGAAACTGTCATGTTCTCCTCTCTGCTTCAGGAACATTCTATACCTCTAGACACTGATGTTCTCCTCTCAGCCTCAGGAACATTCTATACCTCTAGACACTGATGTTCTCCTCTCTCTGCTTCAGGAACATTCTACACCTCTAGAAACTGAAGTTCTCCTCTCTCAGCCTCAGGAACATTCTACACCTCTAGACACTGATGTTCTCCTCTCTCTGCTTCAGGAACATTCTACACCTCTAGACACTGATGTTCTCCTCTCTCTGCTTCAGGAACATTCTATACCTCTAGACACTGATGTTCTCCTCTCTCTGCTTCAGGAACATTCTACACCTCTAGACACTGATGTTCTCCTCTCTCTCCTTCAGGAACATTCTACACCTCTAGAAACTGATGTTCTCCTCTCTCAGCCTCAGGAACATTCTACACCTCTAGACACTGATGTTCTCCTCTCTCCTTCAGGAACATTCTATACCTCTAGACACTGATGTTCTCCTCTGCTTCAGGAACATTCTACACCTCTAGACACTGATGTTCTCCTCTCTCTCCTTCAGGAACATTCTACACCTCTAGACACTGATGTTCTCCTCTCTCTCCTTCAGGAACATTCTATACCTCTAGACACTGATGTTCTCCTCTCTCTCCTTCAGGAACATTCTACACCTCTAGACACTGATGTTCTCCTCTCTCTCCTTCAGGAACATTCTACACCTCTAGACACTGATGTTCTCCTCTCTCTCCTTCAGGAACATTCTACACCTCTAGACACTGATGTTCTCCTCTCTCAGCCTCAGGAACATTCTATACCTCTAGACACTGATGTTCTCCTCTCTCTCCTTCAGGAACATTCTACACCTCTAGACACTGATGTTCTCCTCTCTCCTTCAGGAACATTCTACACCTCTAGACACTGATGTTCTCCTCTCTCAGCCTCAGGAACATTCTACACCTCTAGACACTGATGTTCTCCTCTCTGCTTCAGGAACATTCTACACCTCTAGACACTGATGTTCTCCTCTCTCAGCCTCAGGAACATTCTACACCTCTAGACACTGATGTTCTCCTCTCTCTGCTTCAGGAACATTCTACACCTCTAGACACTGATGTTCTCCTCTCTGCTTCAGGAACATTCCATACCTCTAGACACTGATGTTCTCCTCTCTCAGCCTCAGGAACATGCTATACCTCTAGACACTGATGTTCTCCTCTCTCCCTTCAGGAAAATTCTATACCTCTAGACACTGATGTTCTCCTCTCTCAGCCTCAGGAACATTCTACACCTCTAGACACTGATGTTCTCCTCTCTCAGCCTCAGGAACATTCTACACCTCTAGAAACTGATGTTCTCCTCTCTCAGCCTCAGGAACATTCTACACCTCTAGACACTGATGTTCTCCTCTGCTTCAGGAACATTAGACACCTCTAGACACTGATGTTCTCCTCTCTCTCCTTCAGGAACATTCTATACCTCTAGACACTGATGTTCTCCTCTCTCTGCTTCAGGAACATTCTATACCTCTAGACACTGATGTTCTCCTCTCTCTCCTTCAGGAACATTCTACACCTCTAGACACTGATGTTCTCCTCTCTCTCTCTTCAGGAACATTCTATACCTCTAGACACTGATGTTCTCCTCTCTCCTTCAGGAACATTCTACACCTCTAGACACTGATGTTCTCCTCTCTCTCCTTCAGGAACATTCTACACCTCTAGACACTGATGTTCTCCTCTCTCAGCCTCAGGAACATTCTATACCTCTAGACACTGATGTTCTCCTCTCTCTCCTTCAGGAACATTCTACACCTCTAGACACTGATGTTCTCCTCTCTCCTTCAGGAACATTCTATACCTCTAGACACTGATGTTCTCCTCTCTCCTTCAGGAACATTCTACACCTCTAGACACTGATGTTCTCCTCTCTCTCCTTCAGGAACATTCTACACCTCTAGACACTGATGTTCTCCTCTCTCAGCCTCAGGAACATTCTATACCTCTAGACACTGATGTTCTCCTCTCTCTCCTTCAGGAACATTCTACACCTCTAGACACTGATGTTCTCCTCTCTCTCTGCTTCAGGAACATTCTACACCTCTAGACACTGATGTTCTCCTCTCTCAGCCTCAGGAACATTCTACACCTCTAGACACTGATGTTCTCCTCTCTGCTTCAGGAACATTCTACACCTCTAGACACTGATGTTCTCCTCTCTGCTTCAGGAACATTCCATACCTCTAGACACGGATGTTCTCCTCTCAGCCTCAGGAACATGCTATACCTCTAGACACTGATGTTCTCCTCTCTCCCTTCAGGAAAATTCTATACCTCTAGACACTGATGTTCTCCTCTCTCAGCCTCAGGAACATTCTACACCTCTAGACACTGATGTTCTCCTCTCTCAGCCTCAGGAACATTCTACACCTCTAGACACTGATGTTCTCCTCTCTCTGCTTCAGGAACATTAGACACCTCTAGACACTGATGTTCTCCTCTCTCTCCTTCAGGAACATTCTATACCTCTAGACACTGATGTTCTCCTCTCTCTGCTTCAGGAACATTCTATACCTCTAGACACTGATGTTCTCCTCTCTCTCCTTCAGGAACATTCTACACCTCTAGACACTGATGTTCTCCTCTCTCTCCTTCAGGAACATTCTATACCTCTAGACACTGATGTTCTCCTCTCTCCTTCAGGAACATTCTACACCTCTAGACACTGATGTTCTCCTCTCTCTCCTTCAGGAACATTCTACACCTCTAGACACTGATGTTCTCCTCTCTCAGCCTCAGGAACATTCTATACCTCTAGACACTGATGTTCTCCTCTCTCTCCTTCAGGAACATTCTACACCTCTAGACACTGATGTTCTCCTCTCTCTCCTTCAGGAACATTCTACACCTCTAGACACTGATGTTCTCCTCTCTCAGCCTCAGGAACATTCTATACCTCTAGACACTGATGTTCTCCTCTCTCCTTCAGGAACATTCTATACCTCTAGACACTGATGTTCTCCTCTCTCTGCTTCAGGAACATTCTACACCTCTAGACACTGATGTTCTCCTCTCTCTCCTTCAGGAACATTCTACACCTCTAGACACTGATGTTCTCCTCTCTCTCCTTCAGGAACATTCTATACCTCTAGACACTGATGTTCTCCTCTCTCCCTTCAGGAACATTCTACACCTCTAGACACTGATGTTCTCCTCTCTCTCCTTCAGGAACATTCTACACCTCTAGACACTGATGTTCTCCTCTCTCTCCTTCAGGAACATTCTACACCTCTAGACACTGATGTTCTCCTCTCTCAGCCTCAGGAACATTCTATACCTCTAGACACTGATGTTCTCCTCTCTCTCCTTCAGGAACATTCTACACCTCTAGACACTGATGTTCTCCTCTCTCTCCTTCAGGAACATTCTACACCTCTAGACACTGATGTTCTCCTCTCTCAGCCTCAGGAACATTCTACACCTCTAGACACTGATGTTCTCCTCTCTCTGCTTCAGGAACATTCTACACCTCTAGACACTGATGTTCTCCTCTCAGCCTCAGGAACATTCTACACCTCTAGACACTGATGTTCTCCTCTCTCTGCTTCAGGAACATTCTACACCTCTAGACACTGATGTTCTCCTCTCTCTGCTTCAGGAACATTCCATACCTCTAGACACTGATGTTCTCCTCTCAGCCTCAGGAACATGCTATACCTCTAGACACTGATGTTCTCCTCTCTCCCTTCAGGAAAATTCTATACCTCTAGACACTGATGTTCTCCTCTCTCAGCCTCAGGAACATTCTACACCTCTAGACACTGATGTTTTCCTCCTCTCAGCCTCAGGAACATTCTACACCTCTAGAAACTGATGTTCTCCTCTCTCAGCCTCAGGAACATTCTACACCTCTAGACACTGATGTTCTCCTCTCTGCTTCAGGAACATTAGACACCTCTAGACACTGATGTTCTCCTCTCTCTCCTTCAGGAACATTCTATACCTCTAGACACTGATGTTCTCCTCTCTCTGCTTCAGGAACATTCTATACCTCTAGACACTGATGTTCTCCTCTCTCCCTTCAGGAACATTCTACACCTCTAGACACTGATGTTCTCCCTCTCTCTCCTTCAGGAACATTCTATACCTCTAGACACTGATGTTCTCCTCTCTCTCCTTCAGGAACATTCTACACCTCTAGACACTGATGTTCTCCTCTCTCTCCTTCAGGAACATTCTACACCTCTAGACACTGATGTTCTCCTCTCTCAGCCTCAGGAACATTCTACACCTCTAGACACTGATGTTCTCCTCTCTCTGCTTCATGAACATTCTACACCTCTAGACACTGATGTTCTCCTCTCTCTGCTTCAGGAACATTCTACACCTCTAGACACTGATGTTCTCCTCTCTCAGCCTCAGGAACATTCTACACCTCTAGAAACTGATGTTCTCTTCTCTCTGCTTCAGGAACATTCTACACCTCTAGACACTGATGTTCTCCTCTCTCTGCTTCAGGAACATTCTACACCTCTAGACACTGATGTTCTCCTCTCTCAGCCTCAGGAACATTCTATACCTCTAGACACTGATGTTCTCCTCTCTCTGCTTCAGGAACATTCTACACCTCTAGACACTGATGTTCTCCTCTCTCTGCTTCAGGAACATTCTACACCTCTAGAAACTGATGTTCTCCTCTCTCAGCCTCGGGAACATTCTACACCTCTAGACACTGATGTTCTCCTCTCTCTGCTTCAGGAACATTCTACACCTCTAGACACTGATGTTCTCCTCTCTCTGCTTCAGGAACATTCTACACCTCTAGACACTGATGTTCTCCTCTCTCAGCCTCAGGAACATTCTACACCTCTAGACACTGATGTTCTCCTCTGCTTCAGGAACATTCTACACCTCTAGACACTGATGTTCTCCTCTCTCAGCCTCAGGAACATTCTACACCTCTAGACACTGATGTTCTCCTCTCTCTGCTTCAGGAACATTCTACACCTCTAGACACTGATGTTCTCCTCTCTGCTTCAGGAACATTCTACACCTCTAGACACTGATGTTCTCCTCTCTCAGCTTCAGGAACATTCTACACCTCTAGACACTGATGTTCTCCTCTCTCAGCCTCAGGAACATTCTACACCTCTAGACACTGATGTTCTCCTCTCTCTGCTTCAGGAACATTCTATACCTCTAGACACTGATGTTCTCCTCTCTCTGCTTCAGGAACATTCTACACCTCTAGACACTGATGTTCTCCTCTCTGCTTCAGGAACATTCTACACCTCTAGACACTGATGTTCTCCTCTCTGCTTCAGGAACATTCTACACCTCTAGACACTGATGTTCTCCTCTCTCAGCCTCAGGAACATTCTATACCTCTAGACACTGATGTTCTCCTCTCTCTGCTTCAGGAACATTCTATACCTCTAGAAACTGTCATGTTCTCCTCTCTCAGTCAGCCTCAGGAACATTCTACACCTCTAGAAACTGTCATGTTCTCCTCTCTCTGCTGTCTATCCTTGATGCTCTTTCATAATGTGTTGGATGTTCTTGATTCCCTGGTCCATGGAAAGTCCTCCATCATTGAACAACGACCTAGAGACGGAGTGTTTCCACTCATGAAATAAAAACAGCATCTCTCTCCCTTTGTATTCTTCATCTACCCCTCCCTCGTCCCTCCTGTCTCCTCATTTACCTCTCTTCCTACCCCTCCCTCCTGTCTCCTCATTTACCTCTCTCTTCCTAACGCTGTCTTTTCACCGACCCCTCCCTCCTCATTTACCTCTCTCTTCCTACCGCTCTGTCTTTATCCCTACCCCTCCCTCCTGTCTCCTCAATTACCTCTCTCTTCCTACCGCTCTGTCTTTATCCCTCCCCCTCCCTCCTGTCTCCTCATTTACCTCTCTCTTCCTACCGCTCTGTCTTTATCCCTCCCCCTCCCTCCTGTCTCCTCATTTACCTCTCTCTTCCTACCGCTCTGTCTTTATCCCTACCCCTCCCTCCTGTCTCCTCATTTACCTCTCTCTTCCTACCGCTCTGTCTTTATCCCTCCCCCTCCCTCCTGTCTCCTCATTTACCTCTCTCTTCCTACCGCTCTGTCTTTATCCCTCCCCCTCCCTCCTGTCTCCTCATTTACCTCTCTCTTCCTACCGCTCTGTCTTTATCCCTACCCCTCCCTCCTGTCTCCTCAATTACCTCTCTCTTCCTACCGCTCTGTCTTTATCCCTACCCCTCCCTCCTCATTTTGCTGTCTCTTCCTACCGCTCTGTCTTTATCCCTACCCCTCCCTCCTGTCTCCTCATTTACCTCTGTCTGTTCACCTACCCCTCTATCAGTCTCCCAGCGGATAAAACCTGCTTTAATATGTCAGGTGAAAATACGTTTTTCAACTTGATATAACCCAACCAGTTGGTAGCATGTTGAGGACCACAGGATTATATTCAGAGCCTAACGTTGTAGTGATGACAGTGATGGAGTGATTCATTCTGGGACCAGGAGAGAGAGGTAAGCACCGGGCCCTCCTGGGCTGGGCTGGTGGCAGATGTGTTAATGTATTATACAATTCATTTGATGCGATTCCCCATTCTGGCTGGTGGAACGTTGAATGTGTTTTACCTTGAGGTGGGCAGCCCTGCCCTGTCTGTCTGGTAGATGAATGATCTTTCCATGTGTGTTATGCGTATCACACGCTCACTGTGAGTACATTTTATACACTTAAATTTGAGGTAGTAGGCATTTTTACTATTTACCCGTGATGGTAGGATGATGGTGGGGGTAGGGGTGATGGGAGCGATGGTGGTGCATGGAGGGGTTGATGTGCATATGCAATATGCAATTCTCTTTGACGAGATTAAGGCTTCACATCTTTTTGAAGCAGTCAGTGTTTAAGCTCTGATGGAGGATCGAGGAAAAGGGAGGCAGGAGAGACCAAATCATCTCTAGGCTACGATGGTGGAGGACACAACTCCATTTTGTGCCGATGCTGCACTTAATGGAATCGTCTGGTGCCCCTTTTGTCTCCACCATCTTGTGACTTTTTAAAGGCCAGACGACGTCATCTGCATGTCTGACACCCTCATTAACACACACGCACACACACGCACGCGCACGCACGCACACACGCACACACGCACACACACGACCCTGGTTGTGGTAAATGTAATGTATTTATGCGTAGGCTATGAGCTGATTATAAGACGGGAGGCCAGCGGTAGACCCACCAACGAGACTGAGTCAACCACTGTCTGTTGCTGCAAGGCCAATGAATATAGAGGCTGTTGCTGGTAGGCCAATGAATGTAGAGGTTGTTGCAGGAAGGCCAATGAATGTAGAGGTTATTGCTGGAAGGCCAATGAATATAGAGGCTGTTGCTGGTAGGCCAATGAATGTAGAGGTTGTTGCTGGAAGGCCAATGAATTTAAAGGGTTTTGCAGGAAGGCCAATGAATGTAGAGGTTGTTGCTGGAAGGCCAATGAATGTAGAGGTTGTTGCAGGAAGGCCAATGAATATAGAGGTTGTTGCAGGAAGGCCATTGAATGTAGAGGTTGTTGCTGGAAGGCCAATGTACAGAGCGGTTATTGGGTGTTAAATCAGAGATGACCTCTGGGTCTTTAATAGAGGATCGTGGGTAGACAAGCTGCCGCGCTCTGGAAAGGGCAGGTGAAACATATTCACATGTATGAGATGAGGTCACCTTACATCAGGTTGGAGGTGGGGGTTGGGGATGGGTTTGTATGTCACATGATTGATTTGTTGTTCATGGTCAATTTGTAGCTAATTTGTACATAGAATAGAATGAAATTGCTAGCTAGCATGAGAGGAAAAGTCTTGTTTTTGACAAAATGTAATTTCTTCCATTTTAAAAAGCTCCACAATCTGAAGACTGACCTGTGGAAACAATGTCAATGGCTGGCTGGTTGGCTGGCTGGCTGGCTGGCTGGTTGGCTGGCTGGCTGGTTGGCTGGCTGGCTGGCTGGCTGGTTGGCTGGCTGGCTGGTTGGCTGGCTGGCTGGCTGGCTGGTTGGCTGGCTGGCTGGCTGGCTGGTTGGCTGGCTGGCTGGCTGGTTGGCTGGCTGGTTGGCTGGCTGGCTGGCTGGCTGGCTGGCTGGCTGGCTGGTTGGCTGGCTGGCTGGCTGGCTAGCTGGTTGGCTGGCTGGCTGGCTGGCTGGCTAGCTGGTTGGCTGGCTGGTTGGCTGGTTGGCTGGCTGGCTGGTTGGCTGGTTGGCTGGCTGGCTGGTTGGCTGGTTGGCTGGCTAGCTGGTTGGCTGGTTGGCTGGCTGGCTGGTTGGCTGGCTGGCTGGCTGGCTAGCTGGTTGGCTGGCTGGCTGGCTGGCTGGCTGGTTGGCTGGCTGGCTGGCTGGCTGGCTGGCTGGCTGGTTGGCTGGCTGGTTGGCTGGCTGGCTGGCTGGCTGGTTGGCTGGCTGGCTGGCTAGCTGGTTGGCTGGCTGGCTGGCTGGCTGGCTGGTTGGCTGGCTGGCTGGTTGGCTGGCTGGCTGGCTGGCTGGTTGGCTGGCTGGCTGGCTGGCTGGCTGTCAGGGAGGGAGGGTTAGGTGTCACATCCAGATAGTGCTTTCTAATTTTGGCCAGTGCCACAGGGCAGTTTTAACAGTATGACCCACAGAGGCCTCTCCTGCTGTGTAGAGAGGGCGGGTGGGTAGGGAAGTGCTGGGCGTGTGTGTTAGGGGTAACAGCAGTGTTATTCGTGGAGTGTGTGTAAATTCGGGGGTGTATTAGATGGGGCTGAAGCTCTGGCGCGCTTAGCTGACACCCCTAATCTGTCATCGCCAGGTTGTCCGGCGACAATGAATCGATGACAGATACAGGATGGGACTGGAGAGGACACTTACCAACAGACTAGCAGACAGATACAGGATAGGACTGGAGAGGACACTTACCAACAGACTAGCAGACAGATACAGGATGGGACTGGAGAGGACACTTACCAACAGACTAGCAGACAGATACAGGATGGGACTGGAGAGGACACTTACCAACAGACTAGCCTCAGCAGACAGATACAGGATGGGACTGGAGAGGACACTTACCAACAGACTAGCAGACAGATACAGGATGGGACTGGAGAGGACACTTACCAACAGACTAGCCTCAGCAGACAGATACAGGATGGGACTGGAGAGGACACTTACCAACAGACTAGCAGACAGATACAGGATGGGACTGGAGAGGACACTTACCAACAGACTAGCCTCAGCAGACAGATACAGGATGGGACTGGAGAGGACACTTACCAACAGACTAGCAGACAGATACAGGATGGGACTGGAGAGGACACTTACCAACAGACTAGCAGACAGATACAGGATGGGACTGGAGAGGACACTTACCAACAGACTAGCCTCAGCAGACAGATACAGGATGGGACTGGAGAGGACACTTACCAACAGACTAGCAGACAGATACAGGATGGGACTGGAGAGGACACTTACCAACAGACTAGCAGACAGATACAGGATGGAACTGGAGAGGACACTTACCAACAGACTAGCAGACAGATACAGAATGGGACTGGAGAGGACACTTACCAACAGACTAGCCTCAGCAGACAGATACAGGATGGGACTGGAGAGGACACTTACCAACAGACTAGCCTCAGCAGACAGATACAGGATGGGACTGGAGAGGACACTTACCAACAGACTAGCCTCAGCAGACAGATACAGGATGGGACTGGAGAGGACACTTACCAACAGACTAGCCTCAGCAGACAGATACAGGATGGGACTGGAGAGGACACTTACCAACAGACTAGCAGACAGATACAGGATGGAACTGGAGAGGACACTTACCAACAGACTAGCCTCAGCAGACAGATACAGGATGGGACTGGAGAGGACACTTACCAACAGACTAGCCTCAGCAGACAGATACAGGATGGGACTGGAGAGGACACTTACCAACAGACTAGCAGACAGATACAGGATGGAACTGGAGAGGACACTTACCAACAGACTAGCCTCAGCAGACAGATACAGGATGGGACTGGAGAGGACACTTACCAACAGACGAGCCTCAGCAGACAGATACAGGATGGGATGGAGAGGACACTTACCAACAGACTAGCAGACAGATACAGGATGGGACTGGAGAGGACACTTACCAACAGACTAGCCTCAGCAGACAGATACAGG
Organism: Oncorhynchus masou masou; assembly: GCF_036934945.1. NCBI lineage: Eukaryota > Metazoa > Chordata > Actinopteri > Salmoniformes > Salmonidae > Oncorhynchus > Oncorhynchus masou. Next base: position 190,153 of record NW_027013020.1, read on the forward strand.
ATGGGACTGGAGAGGACACTTACCAACAGACTAGCAGACAGATACAGGATGGGACTGGAGAGGACACTTACCAACAGACTAGCAGACAGATACAGGATGGGACTGGAGAGGACACTTACCAACAGACTAGCAGACAGATACAGAATGGGACTGGAGAGGACACTTACCAACAGACTAGCAGACAGATACAGGATGGGACTGGAGAGGACACTTACCAACAAACTAGCAGACAGATACAGGATGGGACTGGAGAGGACACTTACCAACAGACTAGCAGACAGATACAGGATGGGACTGGAGAGGACACTTACCAACAGACTAGCCTCAGCAGACAGATACAGGATGGGACTGGAGAGGACACTTACCAACAGACTAGCCTCAGCAGACAGATACACACTTGTACATGTGTGAAAAAGGACAAATATAGGCACCCGCCAATTTATTATTAGATAATAAAGATCCAGTGATTTAAAAATACATTGTTTTCCACAGCGTCTTTGGGAGATAGTGAACTGTGTCTAAGACTAGCTTCCCACTGGGCACAGGGCACATCCGTTCAACATCCATTTTATTTTTTATTTTTTTAAATTTGGTTGAGTTGTGAAATCAACAACAAACAAAAAAATAAAATGTCATTGTCATAATTGTCGTTTAGGTTAAAAGTTGGGTGGGGAACAAAAGACTGTTCCTTTACGTTGATGGCTTTTTGGCAAATCTAATCACTTTTCCACGTTGATTCATTGCATTTTTGTTGTTGTTGAAATGATGTGGAAACAACGGTGATTCAACCATTTCTGTCCCCCCAGTGGGTCGATACTGCTTCTTTGAGATATAAAAACTGTCTAAATCATGAAACACCTAGAATCTCACTGTCGATAGACTTCCGATAGGTACTTATCGCAGTGGGAGGCTGTTCCTTCTCTTGTTAGAATAAAAGCGGTACCCTGCTGTGTGCCGACCCGGTAGCGACCAACCTGAAATGTCTAATTGTAGAATCGGAATGCTTGTCAGTGGCCAACAACTTGACTTTGAGCCAATCAGAAAGCACAAACCCCTATGTGGGGAAGCCAACAGGAGTGACAACAAAAATGAAAAGAGGGCATTTTCTCCATACATCCATGGTTAAATGTCATGAGCCAGTCACACTTCATATGCAATGTAGGCTATGGGATGGTAGCTAACTAAGTGCACAGATGCAATGCGCACGACACTAAATACTTCCTCCAAGCGAGCTAATCACTATTCACTATAGCTGTTGACGTTATAATGAAATCACAACGGATTCGTTTCCATGAAACAGAGGCCTGTGTTAGCTGCCGAGTTAGTGTCCTTTGCTAGCTAGTTAGATATGTTGTACTAGCTAGTGAATATGCTATGTAGCTAGTAGCCTCTGCAGAGTCCCCAACAACCGGATGTTGCGGTTTTCAGGGGAAATGGAAAGAAAGCCTGTGACGTGACTTACGCTTTTGGACGTTAACAAGGTGACACTCCATCTTAACTCATCCACATTTAATGGTTGAATAGCGCAGAACAGAACCTCCCACGACATCCACATTTAATGGTTGAATAGCGCAGAACAGAACCTCCCACGACATCCACATTTAATGGTTGAATAGCACAGAACAGAACCTCCCACCACATCTGTCAGGACCCGGTTTCGAACCTGGGTCTTCGGAGTGAGAAACAGTCACTTAACCAACTGAGCCACGAATAGTCAGCAGAACCCAGAAGATGAGGCAGACACAGCAGTACTTAAGACGGTGTATTTAATAAAGAAAAATCCTTAAATACAAAAAATGGCAAATCCAAAAGGTGGTAGGAAAAGCACAAAAAGGCCTCAAAAGAAACTCACAAAAAATAAACAAAAACAAAAAACAGAATACCACAAGAGCGTCACCCGGAATCGACAAGAGTACACAGAACACTAGGGCAGGGTGCTAACATACAAACACAGAGCACAGAACTGAGGGAAACTAAGGGTTTAAATACAATTAGAGGAAACGAGGCACAGGTGCAAATAATTAATGGGGATCAAGGGAAAAACATAAGGACAAAAAGCACAATGGGGGCATCTACTGACCAAAACCCGGAACAACCCTGGCCAAATCCTGACAACATCCACATTTAATGGTTGAATAGCACAGAATAGAACCTCCCACCACATCCACATTTAATGGATTGGTTGAATAGCGCAGAACAGAACCTCCCACGACAGTAAAAATCTCATCAAGACCATTATCTAGTTTCAGGTTGTTTTTTATATACCTGCTACGTTAGGCTAGGTAGCTAGTTAAATATTTGTTTATGGGCTGGCATTGGCAGTATGGGATTATGGAGAGTGAATTAAATTGTTTCTGCGTCATCTTGCTAGCTATTATCAACAAGGGCTTTCTACAAAATAGTAACATTAGCACCATTGGAATCTAGACCATAAACTAAGCAACACATAGACATGCTCTGCCAACGCGCTACTGCCACCTTCTGGTTTGGAGTATGTTAACAAGGCTGAATGGCTGACGACTTCAAGGTCTTTGCTGTGTGAACACAAACGAGATTGACTGCCGACACTCTGTTCAGAGGTGCTAAGTACTGTTGGCAGGCAAACGTTTGACAATCCTACCGGTGTGTCTGAGCTTTAAGACTAGCTAGCTATCGGTTGTCTTTTTGTAATCTCAATTAAGATCCGGGGAAATTTCATCTACAGCGTCTGCTTGGGGTGTTGATTTTGTTCCCTTTTCCCTCTCTCCACAATGTTGTACTGTACATACACACTGTAATGCATAGTCCCAATCCTCTCATGGTTTGTAGATTTAAAATAGCAAGGCAGAGGCTAAACTGACAGATACTGGAATAAACTTTAAGTATTTATCTAGCTAGTTTTTGCCAAAACATCAGAACTACTTAGCAGAGTGAGGAAACGGGGTCCACGGCTGGCTACATTGAGTACGAAGTCAAGCTGGTAAAGGGTTCTAGTGTTATAGAGTGTTCTATGGCCAGCCACTGGAGTGTTTCATCGCCTCTTGACTCCAAACCATCCAATTAATATTTTTAATTTTTTATACATCTGCTATGTAGCCTAATAGAGCCGTGTCTGTTCATGCTTTTTCACAATGTCCAAAAATACAAACCCATAAACTGTTGTCATTCTGCAATGACAAATACATGTATTGTAACCCAATGCTGGAAGTGAGTGACCCAGATTCTTGATAAACAGTGTTGACAAACTGCTGAGTTTACATGGCTCTGTCAGTTTCGTTTGAGGATGAAACAGAAAGTCCAGGACTTATTTCCTGGGTCGCATTCGGCATTTTCATTGTGGTCTTCTGTGTTGTCTTCTTCTTCTTCTGTGTTGTGCGTTCAGACACACAGTAGAGTTGTGCTTCAGACACACAGTAGAGATGTGCTTTCAGACACACAGTAGACCATGGTGCTTGCCTACGGAGCTGTGAGGGGACACCGCAGTACCTCCAGGCTCTGATCAGGCCCTACACCCAAACAAGGGCACTGCGTTCATCCACCTCTGGCCTGCTTGCCTCCCTACCACTGAGGAAGTGCAGTTCCCGCTGCCCAGTCAAAACTGTTCGCTCTCTGGCCCCCCAATGGTGGAACAAACTCCCTCACGAGAAGCCAGGACAGCTGAGTCAATCACCACCTTCCGGAGACACCTGAAACCCCACCTCTTTAAGGAATACCTAGGATAGGATTTTCTCACCCCCCCCCTTAAATGATTTAGATGCACTATTGTAAAGTGGCTGTTCCACTGGATGTCATAAGGTGAATTCACTGTTTGTAAGTCGCTTCTGATAAGAGCGTCTGCCAAATGACTTAAATGTAAATGTAAATGCAGTAGTTTTTGCTTTCAGACACACAGTAGAGATTTGCTTTCAGACACACAGTAGAGATGTGCGTTCAGACACACAGTAGAGATGTGCGTTCAGACACACAGTAGAGATGTGCGTTCAGACACACAGAGAGATGTGCGTTCAGACACACAGTAGAGATGTGCGTTCAGACACACATTAGAGATGTGCGTTCAGACACACAGTAGAGATGTGCGTTCAGACACACAGTAGAGATGTGCGTTCAGACACACAGTAGAGATGTGCGTTCAGACACACAGTAGAGATGTGCGTTCAGACACACAGTAGAGATGTGCGTTCAGACACACAGTAGAGTTTGCGTTCAGACACACAGTAGAGATGTGCGTTCAGACACACAGTAGAGATGTGCGTTCAGACACACAGTAGAGTTGTGCTTTCAGACACCCGTTGATGTGGGCTCCTTGTTGCTCTAGTCCTCTTGTCCTGGGACCATAGAGATGGAGGACTAGATGATGACTCCTCTATCTCTGTGACTGGGACAGCTTGTCTTGAGAAGATAGGCTGGTCCTCGTGGTACAGGCGGGGTTTTGGTCGTCTGGGTACATCTGCAGCACTGCAGACCACAGCAAGATTACAGGCCGGTGGCTGGGGAGACCTGTCAATCTCTGTTTCTAATGAGAAAACCAAAATGGACAGGGAGAAATAAAAAGAGATTTGCCATAAATGTGGAATAGTCAGTCAGTGCAAAAATAGGGTCTATAAGTAGGAGCTATATATAGAGAGGCTATCATCAGCACTCTTAAGTGTTTATAAGAGAAGCTGGCTAATTGGATTTAAGAAGTATAGGCTTTTGACTTTGATCTTCCCTAACAGATCAGACAGACTGGTTTTTCCCATCAAATGCACCGTGGCAGAAGCTCAATTACATTTTCAACTGAGTTGGAATAGAGTCATATTATGCAGAGGTGGGACCAAGTCACCATTATTCAAGTCACCATTATTCAAGTCACCATTATTCAAGTCAAATCAAAACACATTTTATTGGTGACATACACATGGTCAGCAGATGTTAATGCGAGTGTAGCGAAATGCTTGTGCTCCTAGTTCCGACCGTGCAGTAATATCTAACATTTAATCTAACAATTTTCACTACAACTACCTTATACACACACAAGTGTAAAGGAATGAATAAGAATATGTACATAAAAAATATATGAATGAGTGATGGCCGGACGACATGGGCAAGATGCATTAGATGGTATTGAGTACAGTATATACATTTGAGATGAAAAAACAGTTAAGTTGTATTTACTGTGCCTTCAGAAGACTTTATTTTTTACCTTTATTTAACCAGGCAAGTCAGTTAAGAACAAACTCTTATTTTCAATGACGGCCTAGGAACAGTGGGTTAACTGCCTGTTCAGGGGCAGAATGACAGATTTGTACCTTGTCAGCTCGGGGATTTGAACTTGCAACCTTCTGGTTACTAGTCCAAAGCTCTAACCACTAGGCTACCTACCACCCCTACACTCTAACCACTAGGCTACCTATCGCCTCTACACTCTAACCACTAGGCTACCCTGCCGACTACATGACCAAAAGTACGTGGACACCTGCTCGTCGAAAACCTCATTCCAAAATTATGGGCATTAAATTTAGAGTTGATGCCATAACAGCCTCCACTCTTCTGGGAAGGCTTTCCACTAGATGTTGGAACATTGCTGCTATAACAGCCTCCACTCTTCTGGGAAGGCTTTCCACTAGATGTTAGAACATTGCTGCTATAACAGCCTCCACTCTTCTGGGAAGGCTTTCCACTAGATGTTAGAACATTGCTACGGGGACTTGCTTCCATTCAGCCACAAGAGCATTACCTTTGTGCACGGGGGCATTGTCATGCTGAAACAGGAAAGGGCCTTCCCCAAACTGTTTCCACAAAGTTGGACACACAGGATTGTCTAGAATGTCAATGTATGCTGTAGCGTTAAAATTTATCTTCACTGGAACTAAGGGGCCCAAACCATGAAAAACAGCCCCAGACCAATATTCCTCCTCCACCAAACTTTACAGTTGCCACTATGCATTGCGGCAGGTAGCGTTCTCCTGGCATCCACCAAACCCAGATTCGTCTATCGGACTGCCAGATGGTGAAGCGTGATTCATCACTCCAGAGAACGTGTTTCCACTGCTCCAGAGTCCAAAGGTGGTGGGCTTTACACCGCTGCAGTCAACGCTTGGCATTGCGCATGGTGATCTTAGGCTTGTGTGCGGCTGCTCGGCCATGGAAACCCATTTCATGAACCTCCCGACAAACCGTTATTGTGCTAACGTTGCTCCCAGAGCTCGCATTCTGTGAGCTTGTGTGGCCTACTGTAGCACTTCACAGCTGAGCTGTTGTTGCTCCTAGACGTTTACACTCAACAATAAAGGTAAAGAATAAAACAACAAACAACAATAAAAGCACTTGTTGACCATCCTGTGACGGTGCCACGTTGAAAGTTACTGAGCTCTTCAGTACGTGTCTTTCTCCTGCCAATGTTTGTCTATGGAGATTGAATGTCTGTGTGCTCGATTTTATACACCTATCAGCATCGGGTGTGGCTGAAATTACAAAATCCACTGATTTGAAGGGGTGTCCACATTCTTTTGGCCATGTAGTAGTGCATGTCTGAAAAAATATATATTTTCCTCATTGTTTTCACATCAAAATCTTCTCAGTGCGAAAGCTCACCCGACCTGTGTTGATTGACAGTTTGCCAGTCCAATCAGAGGGCCGAGTGTGCGTTTCGTAGCCTATCAGGTTTTTTTGCGAGTCCTATACTGTCTCTAGCTGTGTGGAGAGTAATCCATGGAGACTGTGCCACAAAAAGACTGACAAAATGTTACAAAACTTGGCCAGATCATTTCAAGTCTGTCGAGTCCAGACTCATGAGGCTCCAAGTTCATGTCAAGTCTCAAGTTATTTTATTTGATATGAAGTAGAGTCTCAAGTCACCACATGTGACTTGAGTCAGACTTCAGTCCAAGTCATGTGACACGTCCACACCTCTGGTATTATGTTTTAAAATAAGATGTAAAATGTCTTCTGATGGAAATGTCTGGTGGCAGAATTCCATTTTAATTAAGTTTCATTTCTGCGGTTGTCATTTCCATTCTCTGGGCGCTGGTCATTGTGCATCTTCACAACTATCTGTACAGTGTTAATGGAAGCCAGGTAAGGACAATGCTCCCTCTCTCAGGGAGAGAACAGAACTCTCTTGCATCACTCCTTCCCTGCTGTAGTTTTAACAGGTCAGTGGAATCATCAAAGGTTCTCATTCTGGAATCTATCTCAACATTCATCTCATCCCTTCACTTCACTTTCTGATCGTAGGAACAAAGGAGGGAAAGAAATCCACACGTTCTAGTCTGGAATACTACATACATATATATAATACACTAGTGGTCGACCGATTAATCGGAATGGCCGATTAATTAGGGCCAATTACCAGCTTTCATAACAATCGGAAATCTGTATTTTTGGACACCGATTTGGCAGATTTATTTATTTATTTTTACAAAAAAAAAAAATTACACATTTATTTAATCTTTATTTAACTAAGCAAATCAGTTAAGAACACGTTCTTATTTTCAATGACGGACTAGGAACGGTGGGTTAACTGTCTTGTTCAGGGGCAGAACAACAGATTTTTACCTTGTCAGCTCGGGGATTCAATCTTGCAACCTTACAGTTAACTAGTCCAACGCGCTAACCACCTGATTACATTGCACTCCACAAGGAGACTGCCTGTTACGCAAATGCAGTACAAGCCAAGGTAAGTTTCTAGCTAGCATTAAACTTATCTTATAAACAATCAATCAATCACTAGTTAACTACACATGGTTGATGATATTACTAGTTGATCTAGCGTGTCCTGCATTACATATAATCGATGTGGTGCGGATTTTGAAAAATAACTGTCATTGCTCCAATGTGTACCTAACCATAAACACCAATGATTTAACAAATGCGCATTTGCGAATAAAGCACAATCGTTGCAAGACTGTACCGAACCATAAACACCAATACCTAACCATCAACACCAATACCTAACCATCAACACCAATACCTAACCATAAACACCAATACCTAACCATAAACACCAATACCTAACCATCAACACCAATACCTAACCATCAACACCAATACCTGACCATCAACACCAATACCTAACCATAAACACCAATACCTAACCATAAACACCAATACCTAACCATAAACACCAATACCTAACCATCAACACCAATACCTAACCATAAACACCAATACCTAACCATAAACACCAATACCTAACCATAAACACCAATACCTAACCATAAACACCAATACCTAACCATAAACACCAATACCGACCCATAAACACCAATACCTAACCATAAACACCAATACCTAACCATAAACACCAATACCGACCCATAAATACCAATACCTAACCATAAACACCAATACCTAACCATAAACACCAATACCTAACCATCAACACCAATACCTAACCATAAACACCAATACCTAACCATAAACACCAATACCTAACCATAAACACCAATACCTAACCATAAACACCAATACCTAACCATAAACACCAATACCTAACCATAAACACCAATACCTAACCATAAACACCAATACCGACCCATAAACACCAATACCTAACCATAAACACCAATACCGACCCATAAACACCAATACCTAACCATAAACACCAATACCGACCCATAAACACCAATACCTAACCATAAACACCAATACCGACCCATAAACACCAATACCGACCCATAAACACCAATACCTAACCATAAACACCAATACCTAACCATAAACACCAATACCTAACCATAAACACCAACGCCTTTCTTAAAATAAATCAATACACAGAAGTATATATTTTTAACAGAAATCCAGTTTTGCAGGCAATATTAACCAGGTGAAATTGTGTCACTTCTCTTGCGTTCATTGCACGCAGAGTCAGTGTATATGCAACAGTTTGGGCCGCCTAATTTGCCAGAATGTTACTGTAATTATGACATAACATTGAAGGTTGTGCAATGTAACAGGAATATTTAGACTAATGGATGCCACCCGTTAGATAAAATACTGAACGGTTCCGTATTTCACTGAAAGAATAAACGCTTTGTTTTCGAGATGATAGTTCCTGGATTTGACCATAATTAATGACCTAAGGCTCGTATTTCTGTGTGTTATTATGTTATAACTAAGTCTATGATTTGATAGAGCATTCTGACTGAGCGATGGTAGGCACCAGCATTGCGCTGTTTATGACTTCAAGCCTATCAACTCCCGAGATTAGGCTGGCGTAACCGGCTAGTTAGTTAGCGGGGTGCGCTGCCATCATTTCAAACGTCACTTGCTCTGAGACTTGGAGTAGTTGTTTCCCTTGCTCTGCTTGAGTAACGCTGCTTCGATGGTGGCTGTTGTCGTTGTGTTGCTGGTTCGAGCCCAGGGAGGAGCGAGGAGAGGAACGGAAGCTATACTGTTACACTGGCAATACTATAGTGCCTATAAGAACATCCAATAGTCAAAGGTTAATGAAATACAAATGGTATAGAGAGAAATAGTCCTATAATAACTACAACCTAAAACTTCTTACCTGGGAATATTGAAGACTCGTGTTAAAAGGAACCACCAGCTTTCATATGTTCTCATGTCCTCTTGGGCAAATTTAGTGAGTGCTCATGGTAAGTGTCTTTTAGGTCCCAGTTGTAGTTGCTAGTTAGTAGACACCCCCATGAGTGCTTTTCAGAATCCTTCCTAAAAACCCCTCCTGTTTAATTTGGGTTGTCATTGACTCTTTGTTAGTTCCCCATTCTGTTTGAGTGACATTTTTGGTTTTCTTGCTGTGGAACGTAACAATGGATGGGAAAAATATATATTCAATCAATTTTGTATTCTGTCTGTAAAACCAAACGTGGTATGAATACTTTCTTTCACCCCGTTGAGTCTCTTTGGTTTGGCTCTGTTGCACACGGAAATTGGAAAGCCAAGTGATGAAACAAAGATTTAACTCTTAGACCTGAATGCCAAAGTGTCACTTCTGGACGAAACCTGGCACCATCCCTACAGTGAAGCATGGTGGTGCCAGCATCAATCTGTGGAGATGTTTTTCAGCATCAGGGACTGTGAGACTAGTCAGGATTGAGGGAAAGATGAACGGAGCGAAGTATAGAGAGATCCTTGATGAAAACCTGCTCAAGATTGCTAAGGACCTCAGACTGGGGTGAAAGTTCACTTTCCAACAGGACAACGACCAATAAGCACACAGCCAATTCAACGCAGGGCTGGCTTCGGGACAAGTCTCTGAATGTCCTCGAGTGGCCCAGCCAGAGCCCGGACTTGAACACGATCAGACATCTCTGGAGAGACCTGAAAATAGCTGTGCATCAACGCTCCCCATCCAACCTGACAGAGCTTGACAGGATCTGCAGAGAAGAATGGGAGAAACTCCCCAAATACAGGTGTGCCAAGCTTGTAGCATCATACCCAAGAAGACTTGAAGCTGTAACTACTGCCAATGGTGCTTCAACAAAGTACTGAGTAAAGGGTTTGAATACTTATGGAAATGTGTTATCAGTTTTTTATTTTTAATAAATGAGCAAAAATGAAGATAAACTTGTTTTTGCTTTGTCATTATGCGGTATTGTGTGTAGATTGGGGGGGGGGGGGACAGTTTAATCCATTTTAGAATAAGGCTATAACGTAACAATGTGGAAAAAGTCAAGGGGTCTGAATACTTTCCGAAGGCACTGTGTGTGTGTGTGCGTGTGTGTGTGTCTTTGTTTTAAATGGGGAATCTCCTGAGGAACACCAGCCACCACACACACGGAGGGAAACATGTTGTTTTGTTAATGAAGGTCCACTCACACACACAATAGGAGAAGTGAACAGACTTCTGAAGAGCACAATTCTGTTAAAATGTATTCTGTTGTGAGACAGTAGACTGACTGGTCAATATATATTTAGAACCTTTAGAACCAATTTGAATTCTGGCAGTTATATTTTATTTCAAATTTTAAAAATGGAATAAACTGCTATTAAAGCATCGTAGTAGTTCCCATTGTGTGGTGTCCAACGTGTAAGTGCCTGAACTATTCCAATCCCCCCCTAGACACTTATTTAACCCCCCCCCCAGATTTAATGTATTTTTACTACAGTTAAACACACTCTGTCCTCACTGATGTCAATCACAAACCAACCACAAAATGAAAGTCATTTATCTACACCCTGTCTATTAAAAGACCCAGTAGTTACATTAACATATATCCCATCTCTCATCATCATCCCCATGATAATGGACCCACTCAGCTGCGACGACTGGGGAGTTGAAAATAGATTGTCTACCAATTCAAATTGAGCTGTGGTGAAATATCACTCCATTACACACACACACACACACACACACACACACACACACACACACACACACACACACACACACACACACACACACACACACACACACACACACCTCCACCTTGGAATTTAAACAGGAGGAATTATTAAGAAATTCAGTTGCAAACATGTCTCATCAGCAGAAGTGTCTTGGTGTCTCACTGTGATATTCTGTAACCAGTCAAACATGTTTCATCAGCAGAAGTGTCTTGGTGTCTCACTGTGATATTCTTTAACCAGTCAAACATGTTTCATCAGCAGAAGTGTCTTGGTGTCTCACTGTGATATTCTTTAACCAGTCAAACATGTTTCATCAGCAGAAGTGTCTTGGTGTCTCACTGTGATATTCATTAACCAGTCAAACATGTTTCATCAGCAGAAGTGTCTTGGTGTCTCACTGTGATATTCTGTAACCAGTCAAACATGTTTCATCAGCAGAAGTGTCTTGGTGTCTCACTGTGATATTCTTTAACCAGTCAAACATGTTTCATCAGCAGAAGTGTCTTGGTGTCTCACTGTGATATTCTGTAACCAGTCAAACATGTTTCATCAGCAGAAGTGTCTTGGTGTCTCACTGTGATAACCAATCAAATGGCCCCCTACAGTGGAATAGTGCCATTTGGGACGCAGACCTGCAGGACCTCCAGGGGAGGATGATAACTGACAGTTAACAGCTTCATTCCCAGAGTGCTGTGCAGCGTGTCATAAGCTGTAATCAAAGTGTTATCACTTTATATATTTGTTTTACCGGTCGACTGTAGCTACACAGCCCACTGAGGTGTCTGTCTAGTTTGAGCATCGCTGACGGTTTGACAGTGGAAGTGGAAGAAATCACTGCATTGAATATATCTGCAGACTGAGCCAACGAGACTTCAAGAGATGGCTCATGAGAGAGAGAATAAGAAGCACAGCACACGGACACAAAGTAATTCCTGCATCTGATACAAACCAACAAGACTTCAAAAGATGGCTGATGTGAAATGGCCCATTTACAGAGTACAGTCGTGGCCAAAAGTTTGAGAATGACAAATATTAATTTTCACAAAGTTTGCTGCTTCAAGGTCTTTAGATATTTTGTCAGATGTTACTATGGAATAGTGAGGTATAATTACAATTATTTAATACGTTTCAAAGGTTTTTATTGACAATTACATGAAGTTGATGCAAAGAGTCAATATTTGCAGTGTTGACCCTCATTTTTCAAGACCTCTGCAATCCTCCCTGGCATGCTGTCAATTCACTTCTGGGTCACTGATGGCAGCCCATTCTTGTATAATCAATGCTTGGGGTTTGTCAGAATTTGTGGGTTGTTTGTCCACCCGCCTCTTGAGGATTGGCCACACGTTCTCAATGGGATTAAGGTGGGGAGTTTCCTGGCCATGGACCAAAAATATTGATGTTTTGTTCCCCGAGCCACTTAGTTATCACTTTTCCTTATGGCAAGGTGCTCCATCATGCTGGAAAATGCATTGTTCGGCACCAAACTGTTCCTGGATGGTTGGGAGAAGTTACTCTCGAAGGATGTGTTGGTACCATTCTTTATTCATGGATGTGTTCTTAGGCAAAATTGTGAGCGAGCCCACTCCCTTGGCTGAGAAGCAACCCCACACATGAATGGTCTCAGGATGCTTTACTGTTGGCATAACACAGGACTGATGGTGGCGCTCACCTTGTCTTCTCCGGACAAGCTTTTTTCCGGATGCCCCAAACCATCGGAAAGGGGATTCATCAGAGAAAATGACTTTACACCAGTCCAATCCCTGTACATTTTGCAGAATATCAGTCTGCAGATGCACTCACACCTACCTGCTGCCATTCCTGAGCAAGCTCTGTACTGGTGGTGCCCTGATCCCGCAGCTGAATCAACTTTAGGAGACGGTCCTCAATATCCTTGCCTGTGAAGCCCTTTTTGTGCAAAACAATGATGATGGCACATGTTTCCTTGCAGGTAACCATAGTTGACAGAGGAAGAACAATGATTCCAAGCACCACCCTTCTTTTGAACCTCTGTTATTCAAACTCAATCAGCATGACAGAGTGATCTCCAGCCTTATCCTCGTCAACACTCACACCTGTGTTAACGAGAAAATCACTGACATGATGTCAGCTGGTCCTTTTGTGGCAGGGCTGAAATGCAGTGGAAATGTTTTTGGGGGATTCAGTTCATTTGCTTTGCAAAGAGGGACTTTGCAATTAATTGCAATTCATCTGATCACTCTTCATAACATTCTGGAGTATATGCAAATTGCCATCATACAAACTGAGGAAGCAGACTTTGTGAAAAATAATATTTGTGTCATTCTCAAAACTTTTGGCCATGACTGTACATCTAAACAGGCTCAATACATTTTATTGGTCTCAAAGGGGCTTGTGGTGCCAGCAGAGCAGTTCAAATAACCACATTAGAAAACCACTGATTGAATAATGTGTGGGAGACACACAGATCTACACAGGGAGGCCATTGATTTAACTCTCTGTATGTCTTAATGCTTCATTGGTGTCATGGTGTGGGGCTGGTCTTCTACCAAGTTTAAATGGAATTTATAAACCGGTCTGGGGTGAATATTGTTTCTCCTCTCTCTCCCTGCTACCGTAATAAAACATGGGGGTCTGACGGGGGTTCTTTCTGTCTTTCAGAGACAAGCCTTTGTATTAATTAGAAGATGGGTTCAGATGAAGCATACTTCCTGGTTCATTCGTGGTTGGTCAGTCCTGATGTCACATGACAGTCTGGAGGCATTCACACGAGTCTCCAGGTTGCCGATGTTGCTTTACGTAAATTAATCTGAGATTCTATTACTGTAGACAGCTCATCCATTAGCCTACCTTAAAGGGGATATCGCCTGCCTGCTTCCAGATGTTCCCATCACCATCGGACGATGTGATGTCTGAACTGTCAACTTCCGTCTCCAAAGATAAATCTCCTCCCTTCTCAGAGTGTTAAAATGTCAGGCCAGTATCACTGGTGAATTAATGGCACACGTCCCAAGCTATCCATCTCTTAACATGGCTTCTGCTCTTTACTAGGACAATGGGATAAACCCTAGCCTAGGTAAGGCTGAGGAATCTAGGTAGGAGAGGCAGTTCATTTGCACCAACAGTTGCAGTCCCCATAGAAGCATAGGGTGCGTTCGTAAATTCACTCTGGCAATCTACTCCGATTTCAAAGCACTCTCGTCTGTGTGCCAGAGTGAAGAATAACGGACAAATTTACGAACGCTGTTGCCAGCAGCACAGTTAGTGAACGTACGCTCTGGATAACATGAAAACAGTCTAGCCATCTCTGCTCGGGTGAGTAAAATGGTCAGAGTGAGCTGTTCCCTCATTTATATCTGGCAGTACCTAGCAAGCTAGCCAACGTTAGCCAGTTAGGTTGGTTGCTTGACTGCTGTTGTGAGGTCAGAACGCTCGCAACAACCCTACTCCTTGGCCAGAGCATCCAGTGTGCGCTCTGAACGCTTCGAGAGCAAAAACGCTCTGAATTTACGAACTGACACCGCTCTGAATTTACGAATTGACAACGCTCTGAATTTACGAACTGACAACGCTCTGAATTTACGAACTGACAAAGCTCTGAATTTACGAACAGACAACGCTCTGAATTTACGAACTGACACCGCTCTGAATTTACGAACTGACAACGCTCTGAATTTACGAACTGACACTGCTCTGAATTTACGAACTGACAACGCTCTGAATTTACAAACTGACAACGCTCTGAATTTACGAACTGACAACGCTCTGAATTTACGAACTGACAACGCCAGTCAAAACACTAGCCAAATGTCACGTCTACTCCCTCTCCGGCCTCTAGGTCATCAGGCTGCTGATTATCCCACACACCTGTCACCATCGTCTCGAGCATCAACGCCTATCACACTCACCTGGACTCCATCACCTCCTTGATTATCTTCCCTATATCTGTCTCTCACCTGGACTCCATCCCTCCTTGATTATCTTCCCTATATCTGTCTCTCACCTGGACTCCATCACCTCCTTGATTATCTTCCCTATATCTGTCTCTCACCTGGACTCCATCACCTCCTTGATTATCTTCCCTATATCTGTCTCTCACCTGGACTCCATCACCTCCTTGATTATCTTCCCTATATCTGTCTCTCACCTGACATCACCTCTTGATTATCTTCCCTATATCTGTCACTCACCTGGACTCCATCACCTCCTTGATTATCTTCCCTATATCTGTCTCTCACCTGGACTCCATCACCTCCTTGATTATCTTCCCTATATCTGTCTCTCACCTGGACTCCATCACCTCCTTGATTATCTTCCCTATATCTGTCTCTCACCTGGACTCCATCACCTCCTTGATTATCTTCCCTATATCTGTCACTCACCTGGACTCCATCACCTCCTTGATTATCTTCCCTATATCTGTCTCTCACCTGGACTCCATCACCTCCTTGATTATCTTCCTCTATCTGTCACACACCTGGACTCCATCCCCTCCTTGATTATCTTCCCTATATCTGTCTCTCACCTGGACTCCATCACCTCCTTGATTATCTTCCCTATATCTGTCTCTCACCTGGACTCCATCCCCTCCTTGATTATCTTCCCTATATCTGTCTCTCACCTGGACTCCATCCCTCCATGATTATCTTCCCTATATCTGTCTCTCACCTGGACTCCATCACCTCCATGATTATCTTCCCTATATCTGTTTCTCACCTGGACTCCATCACCTCCATGATTATCTTCCCTATATCTGTCACTCCCCTTGGTTCTTTCCTCGGGTGTTATTGACTCTGTTTTCATGCCGGTGTGTTGTTTGTGTTACGTGTTCATTGTTTCGTTTGTTTATTAAAACACTCACTCCCTGAACTTGCTTCCCGACTCTCAGCACACTGGTTACACCAGCTGACTGACTGCACCAATCAATACATTTGTTGTTGGAAAGCTTTCCAGTTCTTTCCGGTTTTCAATCAGTCAGTTTATACATAACATTTGCTCAAACAATAACAGAAAAATACCCTACCATGAAGATATTACCATGTTGTTTAATGATGGGGGGGGGATAGCTACAGTTGCATATCACAATATTATTTTTGGATGATATTAGCTGGATACTGTTTGTAAGGTAGTGTTAGCCAGCGCTAGTCAGATGTACCTGTGCCAAAACTCCAGTATTGTACATCCTCTAACTTGTTCTCCATCTTTTTAAATAGTGATCCTACATCAGCACCATGTGCTGTCTTGTCTTTCAGAAGCAGCAGCAGACCTATAGTGAGCAATATGTTGGGAACATCAAATCGCAATAAAATTGCAGTATCGACTCGCAATAAATATTGTGAGAATCTTGAGGATCGAAATACATATAATATCGCTAGCAAAGTACCGTGATAATATAGTTTTGTGAGCAATTCCCTACTGTTGTGTATACATGTTGAGAGCATCAATATAATGTTACATTGACAGTGTCATGATTCCTAACGTCTGATACCAAATTCCCATGTGCTGTATCCAACTCTGATATCTTTCTCATATCTATGATAGAAGAGTCGGCCACAATATAGGCTAAGAGTCTACTACCAAAGTCACCCTGAACTGAGGTGAATTCCTCCATCCTGGTCTGGTGTGGTTTAATTCATGTGCCCCAGACTGTATTCAGCTGAATCATTGTTATAAATGGACATGTAAGCACCTGCCATGTTGTCACTGTCTGACACCCACATCACCCCACCTGGAGGGGCAGCGGCTGGTGTTTTAAGCTGTTGGGTTTGTCCTTCACTAGAAGGCTGTCCTGGGGTGTGTCTTGTCTGTGCTTTTTTAACTATGGCCTTCAGCAGAGGGCTCTAACGGCGTCTGTATGTGGTTCTAAGAGGTTCGTCTCTTAGTAGCATGCTGGAATATAAATAATTCTGTTATTTTGTGTCCCTTTTGGGAAATTTGTTATCTCGCATCTCAACAAACTACAGCATCAGCATCAGCATATACAGTGGGGCAAAAAAGTATTTAGTCAGCCACCACCAAATTCATTAAAAATCCTACAATGTGATTTTCTTTCTCATTTTGCCTGTCATAGTTGACGTGTACCTATGATGAAAATTACAGGCCTCTCTCATCTTTTTAAGTGGGAGAACTTGCACAATTGGTGGCTGACTAAAAACTTTTTTTGCCCCACTGTACATGTTTTTTAACCTTTATTTAACCAGGCAAGTCAGTTAAGAACAAATTCTTATTTTCAATGATGGCCTAGGAACAGTGGGTTAACTGCCTGTTCAGGGGCAGAATGACAGATTTGTACTTTGTCAGCTCGGGGTTTGAGCTTGCAACCTTCCGGTTACTAGTCCAACGCTCTAACCACTAGGCTACCCTGCCGCCCCACATACATACATACATACATACATACATACACACACACACACACACACACACACACACACACGCGCATGCATGCGCGTGTGTGTGTGTGTATGTGTGTATGTATGTATGTATACATGTATGTATGTATGTATGTATGTATGTATGTATGTATGTATGTATGTATGTATGTATGTATGTATGTATATGTATGTATGTATGCATGCATGCATGCATACATACATACATACATACATACATACATACATACATACATACATAAACACAACCAACAACTACAGCAGACAACATGTGGATACAGTTCACAATTCCAATTTCGATACTCAGGGTACTTTTTACCCCATCCTTAGTAGACTGTCCTGGGCATTAGCTAGTCCCTCCAGGAATTTGTAGAGATTTTTAGTGATATTTGTTGGCTAAAATGCTTGATTTGGCTGCGGCAATGCAGACATTTTGCATGACAATATGCGATGACTTTGTCCAATTTGTCGCAAAAATGCACTGACAAGGGAAATGTTTGTTGACTTGTCGCTTGATTGAACTGTATAAAGTGGAAATGTGCACTGAAATTGCGAGCCCTCTTTTTGTACTGCGCTGATGGGTCCATTTTCTGCCACAACATAGCGATGATTTGACTGTTTTATGCAGAAATAGTGCAGTGATTGGTCAAATTTGCAAGCCCTCGCATAAATATGCGTAATTGTTGATTTTTGCCCCCCCCCCCCAAACAATATGCAATCTCAGAATCACGGATCCTGGAGGGACTGGTCCTGGGGTCTGTTTGTGGTCTGAAGCTGTCCTGGGGTCTGTTTGTGGTCTGAAGCTGTCCTGGGGTCTGTTTGTGGTCTGAAGCTGTCCTGGGGTCTGTTTGTGGTCTGAAGCTGTCCTGGGGTCTGTTTGTGGTCTGAAGCTGTCCTGGGGTCTGAAGCTGTCCTGGGGTCTGTTTGTGGTCTGAAGCTGTCCTGGGGTCTGAAGCTGTCCTGGGGTCTGTTTGTGGTCTGAAGCTGTCCTGGGGTCTGAAACTGTCCTGGGGTCTGAAACTGTCCTGGGGTCTGTTTGGGGTCTGAAGCTGTCCTGGGGTCTGTTTGTGGTCTGAAGCTGTCCTGGGGTCTGAAGCTGTCCTGGGGTCTGTCTGAAACTGTCCTGGGGTCTGAAACTGTCCTGGGGTCTGTTTGTGGTCTGAAGCTGTCCTGGGGTCTGTTTGTGTCTGAAGCTGTCCTGGGGTCTGAAGCTGTCCTGGGGTCTGTTTGTGGTCTGAAGCTGTCCTGGGGTCTGTTTGTGGTCTGAAGCTGTCCTGGGGTCTGTTTGTGGTCTGAAGCTGTCCTGGGGTCTGTTTGTGGTCTGAAGCTGTCCTGGGGTCTGTTTGTGGTCTGAAGCTGTCCTGGGGTCTGTTTGTGGTCTGAAGCTGTCCTGGGGTCTGTTTGTGGTCTGAAGCTGTCCTGGGGTCTGTTTGTTTGGTCTGAAGCTGTCCTGGGGTCTGTGTCCTGGGGTCTGTTTGTCTGAAGCTGTCCTGGGGTCTGTTTGTGGTCTGAAGCTGTGGGGTCTGTTTGTGGTCTGAAGCTGTCCTGGGGTCTGTTTGTGGTCTGAAGCTGTCCTGGGGTCTGTTTGTGGTCTGAAGCTGTCCTGGGGTCTGTTTGTGGTCTGAAGCTGTCCTGGGGTCTGTTTGTGGTCTGAAGCTGTCCTGGGGTCTGTTTGTGGTCTGAAGCTGTCCTGGGGTCTGTTTGTGGTCTGAAGCTGTCCTGGGGTCTGAAGCTGTCCTGGGGTCTGAAACTGTCCTGGGGTCTGTTTGTGGTCTGAAGCTGTCCTGGGGTCTGTTTGTGGTCTGAAGCTGTCCTGGGGTCTGAAGCTGTCCTGGGGTCTGAAGCTGTCCTGGGGTCTGTTTGTGGTCTGAAGCTGTCCTGGGATCTGAAGCTGTCCTGGGGTCTGTTTGTGGTCTGAAGCTGTCCTGGGGTCTGTTTGTGGTCTGAAGCTGTCCTGGGGTCTGTTTGTGGTCTGAAGCTGTCCTGGGGTCTGTTTGTGGTCTGAAGCTGTCCTGGGGTCTGAAACTGTCCTGGGGTCTGTTTGTGGTCTGAAGCTGTCCTGGGGTCTGAAGCTGTCCTGGGGTCTGTTTGTGGTCTGAAGCTGTCCTGGGATCTGAAGCTGTCCTGGGGTCTGTTTGTGGTCTGAAGCTGTCCTGGGGTCTGAAGCTGTCTGGGGTCTGTTTGTGGTCTGAAGCTGTCCTGGGGTCTGTTTGTGGTCTGAAGCTGTCCTGGGGTCTGTTTGTGGTCTGAAGCTGTCCTGGGGTCTGAAACTGTCCTGGGGTCTGTTTGTGGTCTGAAGCTGTCCTGGGGTCTGAAACTGTCCTGGGGTCTGTTTGTGGTCTGAAACTGTCCTGGGGTCTGTTTGTGGTCTGAAGCTGTCCTGGGGTCTGTTTGTGGTCTGAAGCTGTCCTGGGGTCTGAAGCTGTCCTGGGGTCTGTTTGTGGTCTGAAGCTGTCCTGGGGTCTGTTTGTGGTCTGAAGCTGTCCTGGGGTCTGTTTGCGGTCTGAAGCTGTCCTGGGGTCTGTTTGTGGTCTGAAGCTGTCCTGGGGTCTGTTTGATGTCTGAAGCTGTCCTGGGGTCTGTTTGATGTCTGAAGCTGTCCTGGGGTCTGTTTGTGGAATGTTCTGTCTGTATCTGGCTGAACAGATGCTACACGCCGGGCCTCAGAGAGAGCAAACTGCCTTTTCACCTGTGTTTCTATAAGAGAGTCTATCTGAGAACCCCAAAGTGAGACTGTTAAGATGAGAGGACCAGAAGGCCTGTCAGCAACACTTCATGATACTCTCTCAGTTCCTCTGTGGTGGTGGCTGAAACCAAACGCTCTATAGCGCTCCCCCGAAAACACGCCATCAAGAACACACACCACTCTGACCTAGATCCCACTGACGTTTCTCACAGCACACGGAAGCATCTCACACACACCAGTACCTGTCAGGGTGATGCGCAGGATGTGTGCGTTCTTCTGAACCAGTGTCTCCTCTCTCTTGGCTCCTGTCAGCTTCACTATAACAGGAGATGCTAGTAGAACAGACTAATTCTCAATGGGCTGCTGTGAGGCTTACAAAGCTGTAATGGCTCTTAGTTACAATATGCCTAATCAATTATCAGCCCCCAACCCTCCCGAAAAAAAAATAAAAATTGTCCAGATGAATCTTAGCATTCCACACAAGTAATATGAGGAGTATTTTTGCACCTTGCATCTTTCATGAAAAATGAATTTAATTATTTGTCGTCTTTGCAATATTCATATAGTGTTGGGTCTGCATCATATATGAATAATGTATTCTGCTGTCATTATTAAACACCTACCCAGTTGCAGCTAGGTCAAGTCTCTGATTCTGTTGAGATACATTTAGAAACAACATCTCCATGGCCTTTTAAACGACTTGACTGTCTGCTGAGTGAAAACCAACCAGGTTACCATGGCAACCAACGTTGGCCCCAGCTGATGATGTCAGCGTGTGTTTTGAAACACTGAGAGAGCGGTCGGCCTACAATTATGGTACAAGCCACAGCCAGGCAGGGTGGGGGGAGTAGTGGGTACTGCAGAGGAACGTGTGTTTAGTAGTGATGGGAGAAGAAATATAAACAGTAGAGTATCGCGATATTATGTTGGACAATATAATTACGACTCTATGCCTCCAAGTATCGATTCTATGATATTTGAAGTCGGAAGTTTACATACACTTAGGTTAGAGTCATTAAAACTCGTTTTTTAACCACTCCACATATTTCTTGTTAACAAACTTAGTTTTGGCAAGTCGAGTAGGACTTCTACTTTGTGCATGACACAGGTCATTTTTCCAATAATTGTTTACAGACAGATTATTTCACTTATAATTCTCTGTATCACAATTGCAGTGTGTTTACATACACAAAGTTGATAGTGCCTTTAAAAACCTTGGAATTTTCCAGAAAATTATGTCATGGCTTTAGAAGCTTCTGATGGGCTAATTGACATAATTTGAGTCAATTGGAGGTGTACCTGTGGATATATTTCAAGGCCTACCTTCAAACTCAGTGCCTCTTTGCTTGAGATCTTGGGAACATCAAAAGAAATCAGCCAAAAACATCTTTAAAAAAATTCTAGGTCTAAATTCTAAATTCCAAGTCTGGTTCATCTACCATGTTCATCTGTACAAACAGTAGTACGTAAGTATAAACACCATGGGACCACACAGCCGTCATACCGCTCAGGAAGGAGATGCGTTCTGTTTCTTAGACATGAACATACTTTGGTGCGAAAAGTGCAAATCAGTCCCAGAACAACAGCAAAGGACCTTATGAAGATGCTGGAGGAAACGGGTACAAAAGTGTCTATATTCACAGGAAACGAGTCGGCTCAGCAAGGAAGAAGCCACTGCTCCAAAATCGCCATAAAAAATCCAGACTACAGTTTGCAGCTGCAAATGGGGACAAAGATCTTTGTTTTTGGAAAAATGTCCTCTGGTCTGTTGAAACAAAAATAGAACTGTTTGGCCATAATGACCATTGTTATGTTTGGAGGTTAAAGGGGGAAGATTGCAAGCCGAAGAACACCATCCCAACCATGAAGCACGGGGGTGGCAGCATCATGTTGTGGGGGTGCTTTGCTGCAGGAGGGACTGGTGCACTTCACAAAATAGATGGCAGCATGAGGAGGGAAATTTATGTGGATATATTGAAGCAACAACTCAAGACATCAGTCAGAAAGTTAAAGCTTAGTCGCAAATGGGTCTTCCAAATGGACAATGACCCCAATCATACTTCCAAAGTTGTGGAAAAATGGCTTAAGGACAACAAAGTCAAGGTATTGGAGTGGCCATCAGAAAGCCCTGACCTCAAGCCTATAGGACATTTGTGGGCAGAACTGAAAAAGCGTGTGCGAGCAAGGAGGCCTACAAACCTGACTCAGTTACACCAGCTCTGTCAGGAGGAATTGGCAAACATTCACCCAACTTATTGTGGGAGGCTTGTGGAAGGCTACCCAAAACGTTTGACCCAAGTTAAACAATTTAAAGGCAATGCTACCAAATACTAATTGAGTGTATGTAAACTTCTGACCCACTGGGAATGCGATGAAAGAAATAAAAGCTGAAATAAATCATTCTCTCTACTATTATTCTGACATTTAACATTCTTAAAATAAAGTGGTGATCCTAACTGACCTAAAACAGGAATTTTTACTTGGATTAAATGTCAGGAATTGTGAAAAACTGAATTTAAATGTATTTGGCAAAAGTGTATGTAAACTTCCAACTTGAAATGTTTTGGTTTTTTTGGTAGTTAATAACGTTAGCACTGACTTACCACTCAAATCCTTCTCGGTTTTTTTTCTGGGAAAAAATGTAGTGAGTAATTTTTTCCTGAAATTTGCTGCATCTGTCTCTGTTTATTTTCTTTCCAAACACAGTTTGCTTAAACTAATAACACACACATTATTCTATTTTTCTTGTCTATATTGAATACATCATTTAAACATTCACAATGTAGGTTGGAAAAAGTATGTGAACCCCTAGGCTAATGGCTTCTCCAAAAGCTAAATTGGAGTCAGGAGTACAATCATTGAGACGAGATTGACAATGTTAGTTAGAGCTGCCCTGCCCGATAAAAAAACACTTACAAAAGTTGAGTTTGCTATTCACAAGATGCATTGCCTGATGTGAACCATGCCTCGAACAAAAGAGAACTCAGAAGACCCAAGACTGAGAATGGTTGACTTGCATAAAGCTGGAAAGGGTTACAAAAGAATCTCTAAAAGCCTTGATGTTCATCAGTCCACGGTAAGACAAAATGTCTATAAATGGAGAAAGTTCAGCACTGTTGTTACTCTCCCTAGGATTGGCCGTCCTGCAACGATGACTGCAAGAGCACAGTGCATACTGTTCAATGAGGTTAAGAAGAATCCTAGAGTGTCAGCTAAAGACTTATAGAAATCTCTGGAACATGCTAACATCTCAGTTGATGAGTCTACAATACATAAAACACTAAACAAGAATGGTGATCATGGGAGGACACCACAGAAGAAGCCACTGCTATCCAAAAAAACATTGCTGCAAGTCTGAAGTTCGCAAAAGAGCATCTAGATGTTCCACAGCGCAACTGGCAAAATATTCTGTGCACAGATGAAACTAAAGTTGAGTTGTTTGACAAGGAACACAACACTATGTGTGGAGAAAAAAGGCACAGCACACCAACATCAAAACCTCTTCCCAAGTATGGTGGAGGGAGCATCATGGTTTGGGGCTGCTTTGCTGCCTCAGGGCCTGGACAGCTTGCCATCATCGACAGAAACATTTATTCCAATGTTTATCAAGACATTTTGCAGGAGAATGTAAGGCTATCTTTCCGCCAGTTGAAGCTCAACAGAAGTTGGGTGATGCAATAGGACAACGACCCAAAACACAGAAGTAAATCAACAACAGAATGGCTTCAACAGGAGAAAATAGGCCTTCTAGAGTGGCCCAGTCAGAGTCCTGACCTCAACCCGACTGAGATGCTGTGGCATGACCTCAAGAGAGCGGTTCACACCAGACATCCCAACAATATTGCTGAACTGAAAGAGTTTTGTAAAGAGGAATGGTCCAAAATTCCTCCTGACCTTTCTGCAGGTCTGACCTACAACTACAGAAAACATTTGGTTGAGGTTATTGCTGCCAAAGAAGGTTCAACCAGTTATTAAATCCAAGGGTTCACATACTTTTGCCACCCTGCACTGTGAATGTTTACACGGTGTGTTCAGTAAAGACATGAAAATGTATCATTGTTTGTGTGTTATTTGTTTCAGCAGAATGTGTTTGTCTATTGTTGTGACATAGATGAAGATCAGATCACATTTTATGACCAATTTCTGCAGAAGTCCAGGTAGGGTTCACATACTTTTCCTTGCCACTGTACATCTCTGTTGCTAGGACTTTAGTGATGCCCGTTCTCTCTCACTTCATCTGACCTGACCTCGGCCCAAATTCCTCACTCTTCCTTAACTTGTACCAAACTGTGGCCCTTTCTCCTTTCCATAGGATACCCGATGTCGAACAATACCATGTTTTGACAGAATGTAAACATTCCCCTCTCTCCCTCAATAACATGAATCAGGATGTTAATATTTCAAGTTTAGAACCCATAAATACCATGTGTATCCTGTACACACATCTAATAAAACGTGAGACTTCTGCAGCACACATGGTGAGCAAAACGTTTGGAACATCGAATCACAATAAAATCACAGTATTGAATCTCAATAGATATAGATATTGTATGAGCACCTAAGTCTCTCTGGCTCGCTCTCTCACCTGTATTGAAGCAGCCAATAGAACTGAATTTTCAAACATTTTGACAAAATGTAATTCTACAAGGAAAATGTAATTATACAGGGAAACTGTCACGACTTCTGCCGAGGTCGGTTCCTCTCCTTGTTCGGCGGTCGACATCACCGGTCTTCTAGCCATCGCCAGCGCCGATCCATTTTTCTTTTTCCATTTGTTTTGTCTTGTTTTCCCACACACCTGGTTTTCATTCCCTCATTGCGTGTTGTGTATTTAACCCTCTGTTCCCCCCCATGTCTTGGTGTGGTGTTGTTTGTTTTAAGTGCTTGTGCACATGTTGACTGGTGCGCGTCGGGTTTTGTACCCATGTTGGTATTTTCTTGATGCCGTTGGTTTTGGAATTAAACTGCTCCGGCTATTACCTAGTTCTGCTCTCCTGCATCTGACTTCCCTGCCACCGGTTACATACCCTTTACAGAAACTTAGAGGGGATAAAGATGCAACAACTGGGATGGTTTGCTAATATGACTGTTGCTAATATGACTGGGATTGTGCCTTTAACGAAAGAATGAAAGAAAGTCGATATGAAAACCAGTAGAACAGGAGAGAAATGGCATATGAGGAAGTCTTTCATAGGTGGCACATCCAATAGGGTAGGGAAGTAAATCGACTAGGCTAGGGAAGTAAATCGACTAGGCTAGGGAAGTAAATCGACTAGGCTAGGGAAGTAAATCGACTAGGCTAGGGAAGTAAATCGACTAGGCTAGGGAAGTAAATCGACTAGGCTAGGGAAGTAAATTTAAATAAATATGCCAAAATGATATAATTAGCCCACTCCTGTCTATACATAAATTAATAGAATTCTTCAAAATAGTTAACCACAAAGCATGATTCATTTTAATAGCTGTGGATTGTCTCAAATCACAAGCTCGTTGGCCTATGCCTATTTGGGCAGCCCGCAATTTGGGCAGAGCGTGTGGCAATAGACCTAGCTGATTATTGAGTTGCGGCTGTCAGTGAAAAAGCATCTAAAATATGAAGATAATGTGTCTGGAGTATATTTCAAAATGTTGAGACAAGAAGAAGGGGAGGGCTGTGCGGTTTAAGAAATAGACCAGTCTCTCCCAGAATGGCGAAGCTGTCTCTCGCCAATTCTTGCAAATTCATTGTGTGAATTCACTTCTTTTTTTTTACTAATTCCCCATGTCACCAGTAGTGAACATATGTAATGGGTGCAGAGCCGATGGGGAAAGGAGAGGGAGAGGAGCGGTCTGAATACTAATAACCAGCACCTACGTTGTCTGGCCTGACAGCCTGCAACCCCTTTCTGTCTGAGAACGGTCACCTTGACCATCTAGAGGAGAACACCAACAGACCACAAACACATGGCCTGGCACTCTATTTCCTATATAAGCTCCTCCTCATCCCCACAGGGCTCTGGTCAGAAGTAATACACTATCTAGGGAATAGGGTGCCATCTGGGACACAAGCACTAACTACTTGCTACACCCCTCTCCTAAAAAGAGGAGGCTACCACAGCGCTCTCCTAAAAGAGGAGGCTACCACAGCGCTCTCCTAAAAGAGGAGGCAACCACAGCGCTCTCCTAAAAAGAGGAGGCTACCACAGCGCTCTCCTAAAAGAGGAGGCTACCACAGCGCTCTCTAAAAAGAGGAGGCGACCACAGCGCTCTCCTAAAAGAGGAGGCGACCACAGCGCTCCCCCTAAAAAGAGGAGGCGACCACAGCGCTCTCCTAAAAAGAGGAGGCTACCACAGCGCTCTCCTAAAAGAGGAGGCTACCACACCGCTCTCCTAAAAGAGGAGGCTACCACAGCGCTCTCCTAGAAGAGGAGGCTCCCACACCGCTCTCCAAAAAGAGGAGGCTACCACAGCGCTCTCCTAAAAGAGGAGGCTACCACAGCGCTCTCCTAGAAGAGGAGGCTACCACACCGCTCTCCTAGAAGAGGAGGCTACCACACCGCTCTCCTAAAAGAGGAGGCTACCACACCGCTCTCCTAAAAGAGGAGGCTACCACAGCGCTCTCCTAAAAGAGGAGGCTACCACAGCGCTCTCCTAAAAGAGGAGGCTACCACACCGCTCTCCTAGAAGAGGAGGCTACCACACCGCTCTCCTAAAAGAAGAGGCTACCACACCGCTCTCCTAAAAGAAGAGGCTACCACACCGCTCTCCTAAAAGAAGAGGCTACCACACCATTCTCCTAAAAGGGGCTCCAGCCTCAAACTATTAGGCCTCCTAGGAAACTTGACAGAATATGGATGGTCTCCAACACCACTAGATATCAGTACATAGACCATGCTGCTGCTAAGATATCTCTGGCTGGACTGGGCTGGGCTGCACCTGACTGGACTGGAGCCGGGCTGTACCTGACTGCACTGGAGCCAAGCTGCACCTGACTGGACTGGACTGGAGCTGAGCTGCATCTGACTGGACTGGAGCTGGGCTGTACCTGAGTGGACTGGACTGGAGCTGAGCTGTACCTGACTGGACTGGAGCTGGGCTGTACCTGACTGGACTGGAGCTGGGCTGTACCTGACTGGACTGGAGCTGGGCTGTACCTGAGTGGACTGGAGCTGGGCTGTACCTGACTGGACTGGAGCTGGGCTGTACCTGACTGGACTGGAGCTGGGCTGTACCTGACTGGACTGGAGCTGGGCTGTACCTGACTGGACTGGAGCTGGGCTGTACCTGACTGGACTGGAGCTGGGCTGTACCTGACTGGACTGGAGCCGGGCTGCACCTGACTGGACTGGAGCCAAGCTGCACCTGACTGGACTGGAGCCAAGCTGCACCTGACTGGACTGGAGCCAAGCTGCACCTGACTGGACTGGACTGGAGCTGAGCTGTACCTGACTGGACTGGAGCCAAGCTGCACATGACTGAACTGGAGCCAAGCTGCACCTGACTGAACTGGACTGGAGCTGAGCTGCATCTGACTGGACTGCTTGGGCTTTAGTGGAGTGGAGTTCTCCCTGTGCTATACCAGGACACTAGGAAACAGTTAGTCGGTCCCAGCTCTGTTTGTGACAAAACGGCACAAACTGAAACACAGTGACTGTGGATTACTTGGTACTTCCTAATGTCCTCTTGTCAAATCAAATCAATATGTGCCAAATAGAACAGGTGTAGACCTTACAGTGAAATGCTGACTTACAAGCCCTTAACCAACAGGTGTAGACCTTACAGTGAAATGCTGACTTACAAGCCCTTAACCAACAGGTGTAGACCTTACTGTGAAATGCTGACTTACAAGCCCTTAACCAACAGGTGTAGACCTTACTGTGAAATGCTGACTGACAAGCCCTTAACCAACAGGTGTAGACCTTACAGTGAAATGCTGACTTTACAAGCCCTTAACCAACAGGTGTAGACCTCACAGTGAAATGCTGACTTACAAGCCCTTAAATAACAGGTGTAGACCTTACTGTGAAATGCTGACTTACAAGCCCTTAACCAACAGGTGTAGACCTTACAGTGAAATGCTGACTCACAAGCCCTTAACCAACAGGTGTAGACCTTACCGTGAAATGCTGACTGACAAGCCCTTAACCAACAGTGCAGTTCAAGAAAGAGTTAGGAAAATATTAACCAAATAAACTAAATTTAAAAAAATATATATATGATAAAGCAACACAATAAAAATAACAACAACGAGGCTATATGTTCTCCTGCGTATCAGTAAAGTCTAAGATTGCTTAACACTTAGAATTTATCGATGTAGCGAATAGACCCGTAACGCTGGTCAACATGTGCGAAAGGCCTATTTATTTGGAGTCTCGACTTGCATGAGAAAGCATTGCAGGGCTTTATGTGGGGGCTATAGGTGTGGCTCAGTTATTAGAGCATGGTGCTTACAACACCAGGGTTGTGGGTCTGATTCCCACGGGAGGGTACCAGGACGAAAATATACGCACTCACTACCGCTCTGGAGAAGAGTGTCTGCTAAATGGCGTACATGTCTATACAGCCCGTCCCCAGAGGAGCTGTAGGTTTAAAGGGTGATTTACTCACTGACTGACCGTCTGTATCGATTACAGATGTAATTGCTAGTAGCGGGTCTTTATAGAAAACGGCTAGTGCTGGCCTCATTTGTGTGTGTGGGGTTAATGGAGTGTTTAGAATAGATTTAATATTCAGGTAGCAGTAGGACTGTGACAGACATCCATTCCTGTAGTCAGTGCATCCATCCATCTATCCATCATTTTAGGCAGGGATGAGAGAGAGAGAGAGAGAGAGAGAGAGAGAGAGAGAGAGAGAGAGAGACCGTCATTCATTTTTACATCAGTGTCAGCTCTGACATAATTTACAGATAGCCAGGGGAACACTCAGATATTATTTACAGATAGCCAGGGAACACTCCAACACTCAGATATTATTTACAGATAGCCAGGGGAACGCTCCAACACTCAGATATTATTTACAGATAGCCAGGGGTACACTCCAACACTCAGATATTATTTACAGATAGCCAGGGGAACACTCCAACACTCAGATATTATTTACAGATAGCCAGGGGTACACTCCAACACTCAGATATTATTTACAGATAGCCAGGGGTACACTCCAACACTCAGATATTATTTACAGATAGCCAGGGGTACACTCCAACACTCAGATATTATTTACAGATAGCCAGGGGAACACTCCAACACTCAGATATTATTTACAGAGAGCCAGGGGTACACTCCAACACTCAGATATTATTTACAAAAGATGCATTTGTGTTTTGTGAGTCCGCCAGACCAGAGGCAGTAGGGATGACCACGTGTTTTCTTAATAAGTGCGTCAATTTCACAATTTCCCTGTCCTGATAAGCATTCAAAATGTAACGACTACTTTGGGTTGTCAGGGAAAATGGAGTAAAAATAACAATATTTTCTGTAGGAATGTAGTAAAGTCAAAGTTGTCAAAAATATAAATAGTAAAATAAAGTACAGATCCCCCCAAAAAACGACTTAAATAGTACTTTAAAATATTTTTACTTAATTACTTTACACCACTGCTATTAGGTTGTTTTGACCTAAACATCGTTGCTGTTTTCTTCAGCAGATCATCAGATGTTAATCGTCAAAATGGTGGCTCTGCTAGCTGGCTGACAGTATGTGTGTTTTCCTCCAACACCATCTGGTCCTTCTGGCGTCATCGATCTGCACTGATATGTACAAGTCGACAGCCATGACGCCCTGTCGGTTAACATACAGGAGGAGGAACACACGGGGAGCATCAGCTGGAAGGCGACCTGTAGTCAAAACAGCTGGTCATCAGTGTTAATTTATAACACGGGAGCATTAACCGAGCCTTAAGACATCTAGAGAGACTGGCAATTGGGGGACACCACACGTGCCATCGTCAACATGAGCCGTAACCATGGAAACAAAGCCCTTTTGAGGCGTCTGAGGAGAAGCGCACAAATTAGGGGATTTTTGTTGTTGTATCACAGTCTCTCTCTCTCTCTCTCTGTCTCTCTTTCACAGTCTTTCTCTCTTTCACAGTCGTTCTCTCTTTCACAGTCGATCTCTCTTTCACTGATGTTCTCTTTTCACTGTTGTTCTCTCTCTCTCTGTGTGTCTCTTTCACTGTCTTTCTCTCTCTCTGTGTGCCTCTCTTTCAGTCTTTCTCTCTTTCACTGTCGTTCTCTCTTTCACAGTCTTTCTCTCTCTCTCTGTGTGTCTCTCTTCACTGTCTTTCTCTCTCTCTGTGTGCCTCTCTTTCAGTCTTTCTCTCTTTCACTGTCGTTCTCTCTTTCACAGTCTTTCTCTCTCTCTGTGTGTGCCTCTCTTCACAGTCTTTCTCTCTTTCACTGTTGTTCTCTATTTCACAGTCTTTCTCTCTCTCTGTGTGTGCCTCTCTTTCACAGTCTTTCTCTCTTTCACTGTCGTTCTCTATTTCACAGTCTTTCTCTCTCTGTGTGTGCCTCTCTTTCACAGTCTTTCTCTCTTTCACTGTCGTTCTCTATTTCACAGTCTTTCTCTCTCTCTCTGTGTCTCTCTCTTTCACAGTCTTTCTCTCTTTCACTGTCATTCTCTCTTTCACTGTCTTTCTCTCTTTCACTGTCTCTCTCTTTCACTGTCTCTTTCACTGTCTCTCTCTTTCACTGTCTCTCTCTTTCACTGTCTTTCTCTCTTTCACAGTCTAAAATGTTATTTCTAACTCCCTTGTTGCCTCGTCCGTCTGCCTTGTTGCCTCGTCCGTCTGCCTTGTTGCCTCGTCCGTCTGCCTTGTTGCCTCGTCCGTCTGCCTTGTTGCCTCGTCCGTCTGCCTTGTTGCCTCGTCCGTCTGCAAATCCCTCCTGTTTCTTATGACGGCGGATTATTTCACACCATGTTGCACTGATTATGTCTTCACCTTTGATGTGGCAGTTTCATTATGGTGGAGTGATATTGTATTTTACTGCGATAGATCTCCGTTCTGGAGAGACACATACAAAGTATGTGGACACCCCTTCAAATGAGTGGATTCCACTGTTTTCAGCCACACCCGTTGCTGACAGGTGTGTAGAAAATCAAGCACACAGCCATGCAATCTCCATACACAAACATTTTCCAGCAGAATGGCCCGCACTGAAGAGTTCAGTGACTTTCAACGTGGCACCATCATATAATGGCACCTTTCCATCAAGTCAACAGTGTAAAACTTCTGACCTGTTAGAGCTGCCCCCCCCCCCCGGTTCAACTGTAAGTGCTTTTATTGTGAAGTGGAAACGTCTAGGAGCAACAACGGCTCAGCCTCAAAATGGTAGGCCACGAAAGCTCACAGAATGGGACCGCTGAGTGCTTAAGTTGCGTAAAAATCGTCTGTCCCCGGTTGCAACACTCACAATTGAGTTCCAAACTGCCTCTGGAAGCAATGTCAGCACAATAACTGTTCGTCGGGAGGTTCATTAAAAGAATTTCGGGGAGAAAACGGGGTATACATTTTTATTTTATTTTTTATTAATCATCCAAAGTGATATGCTATTACGACAAGTCTTCCCAGAGCCACAAGTCATAGGCTGTCCTACCCGAAATGACAAATTAGTCCGCGGTTATCTTCCCGGGTGACTCTCAAAAGGCCTTGACCACAAACCCAGGGGCTCTTTTACTGTACATGCAACCATTACAGAAATAATGCATAGAACAAGCATTTTGGTGACACAGCTACTAAAACAGAGTATCAAGTCAAGCATTTAACTAATTGCACAACCACTCACGTCATCTAGAGATTGGAACGTCCACACCGCAAGGTGTTCCACGTTGACGGACAAAGAGACGCCGTTTAGTGGAACACAAACGCCACACGGGTAGGCAATGAAGACTACCCCATGGCAAGGCACTTACAAGTCCTTACACCATGGCAACCCTGCCTCCCTACAAGCTATGGGTGTTGATCGTGTTCCGGCCTCTATTAGAAAAGGGATGGATTTACAAACTACAGGCCACTAAGTACCCTGGTTTAAATGAAGATATGGATTTACAAACTACAGGCCACTAAATACCCTGGTTTAAATGTAGATATACAAACTACAGGCCACTAAGTACCCTGGTTTAAATGGGTATATGGATTTACAAACTACAGGCCACTAAATACTCTGGTTTAAATGGAGATATACAAACAACAGGCCACTAAGTACCCTGGTTTAAATGGGGATATGGATTTACAAACTACAGGCCACTAAATACTCTGGTTTAAATGGAGATATGGATTTGCAAACTACAGGCCACTAAGTACCCTGGTTTAAATGGGGATATGGATTTACAAACTACAGGCCACTAAATACTCTGGTTTAAATGGGGATATGGATTTACAAACTACAGGCCACTAAATACCCTGGTTTAAATGGGGATATGGATTTACAAACTACAGGCCACTAAATACCCTGGTTTAAATGGGGATATGGATTTACAAACTACAGGCCACTAAATACTCTGGTTTAAATGGAGATATGGATTTACAAACTACAGGCCACTAAGTACCCTGGTTTAAATGGGGATATGGATTTACAAACTACAGGCCACTAAATACCCTGGTTTAAATGGAGATATACAAACTACAGGCCACTAAGTACCTTGGTTTAAATGAAGATATGGATTTACAAACTACAGGCCACTAAATACCCTGGTGTAAATGGGGATATGGATTTACAAACTACAGGCCACTAAATACCCTGGTTTAAATGAGGATATGGATTTACAAACTACAGGCCACTAAATACCCTGGTTTAAATGGGGATATGGATTTACAAACTACAGGCCACTAAATACCCTGGTTTAAATGAGGACATGGACTTCTCACCTTTCTCTGCAGGGATGTGATAGGTCCCTCTAGTGTCATCTAGTGGACATATTGCTCTACTGCACTCAGCTATGTTTAGACTGATCTAGTAAGCTGTGATCTTGTAGACATATTGGGGAATGGGGATATCTAGTCAGTTGTCCAACTGAATACATTCAACTGAAATGTATCTTCCCTTCCACATTTAATCCCAACCCCTCTGAATCAGAGAGGTGCGGAGGGGTTGCCTTAAATCCACATCCACGTCTCCGGCACCAGGGGAACAGTGGGTTAACCACCTCATTGTGGTCCATGTTTGCTGCGTTCTAGTGTACTATAAAATAGATGTCTCTCCTATTCTTAACACTTTGTCCAGTCCTATTCAAGGTTAGAACTACCTTTCTATGGGTTCTGATGCTTCTAGCCTTGATTTGCATTTTTGATAACATATCTACAGTATTTCACTTTTTTACATGTGTACAGTATTGCTTACTAGGTGTTGTTCAGTGAATTCTGTCACCACTCCCTCTTCAAACCAGGGTTGATTGGAAAAAGCTTTTCAAAGGAGGACATTGAATTGTCATACCTTTGCTCTCCCTGACGAGTGGAGGCTGTTATAATAGCAAAAGGGGGACCAACTCCATATTAATGTTCGATTAGCAGGTGTCCACATAATTTTGGTCATGTGTACACACACACAAACAGCCAGCCCTTGTTTGTGTGCATTTGGTCTCTCTCGCTCTCTCTCTGTGTGTGTCTCTCTCTCTGTGCCTCTGTGTGTCTCTCTCTCTCTTTATCTGTGTGTCTCTCTCTCTCTGTGTGTCTCTACTCTCTCTCTCTGTGTGTCTCTCTCTCTCTCTGTGTGTGTCTCTCTCTCTGTGTGTGTCTCTCTCACTCTCTGTGTGTGTCTCTTTCTCTCTCTCTCTGCGGGTCCCTCTCTCTCTGTGGGTCCCTCTCTCTCTGTGGGTCCCTCTCTCTCTGTGGGTCCCTCCTCTCTCTGTGCGTCCCTCCCTCTCTGTGGGTCCCTCCCTCTCTGTGGGTCCCTCCCTCTCTGTGGGTCCCTCCCTCTCTGTGGGTCCCTCCCTCTCTGTGGGTCCCTCTCACTCTGTGTGTCTCTCTCGCTCTGTGGGTCTCTCTCTCTCTCTGTGGGTCTCTCTCTCTCTCTCTCTCTGTGGGTCTCTCTCTCTCTCTCTCTGTGGGTCTCTCTCTCTCTGTGGGTCTCTCTCTCTCTGTGGGTCTCTCTCTGTCTCTGTGGGTCTCTCTCTGTCTCTGTGGGCCTCTGTCTCTTTCTCTCTCTCTCTCTCTCTCTCTCTCTCTCTCGCTCTGTGTGTGTGTGGGTCTCTCTCTCTCGCGCTCTGTGGGTCTCTCTCTCTCTCTCTCTCTCTCTGTCTCTCTGTCTGAAGTTAAAGTCAGATAACCCTCATTGGCTACTGGGCTACAGTATAACACCCTCTCTTAGCTGGTGTCAGTCGGAGTGAACAGTGTGTTGGACAAGGTGTCGCCCAGGTGCTTCTGACTGACTCCAAGGACAAACACCCCTCTCACTTCCAGCTTTTTTTCTCTCTCTCTGTCTGTCTGTCTGTGTCTCTCTCTCTCTCTCTCTCTCTCTCTCATAAATAACAAAGAACGTGCTTTCACCCACACGCATGGAAACAATACAGCCAAAATGGAGCCACTTAGAAAAACTACAACTTCTAGCAAATTTTTCCAAGAACCAGCTTGAACCTTTTCTAAAGACTGTTGACATCTAGTGGAAGCTCTAGGAACTGCAATCTGGGAGGACTTCGCCTCATAATAAACACGAAAGCCATTGGAAACAATTATTATTTTTTGGGATGGTTTGTCCTCTGGGTTTCGCCTGCCATATCAGTTCTGTTACAATCACAGACATCATTTGAACAGTTGTAGAACTGTAGAAGAGTGTTTTCTATCCAAATCTACCAATTATATGTATATCCTAGCTTCTGGGCCTGAGTAACAGGTAGTTTACTTTGGGCTTTTCATCCGGACGTGAAAATACTGTCCCCTACCCAAGACAGGATAAAGTTAGTGAGGGAGATATAAGTCTCCAACTTAAGCGATTTTGGCAATTTGTTCCAGTCATTGGCAGCAGAGAACTGGAAGGCGGCCAAATGAGGTGTTGGCTTTGGGAATGACCAGTGAGATATACCTGCTGGAGCGCGTGCTACGGGTGGGTGTTGTTATGGTGACCAGTGAGATATACCTGCTGGAGCGCGTGCTACGGGTGGGTGTTGTTATGGTGACCAGTGAGATATACCTGCTGGAGCGCGTGCTACGGGTGGGTGTTGTTATGGTGACCAGTGAGATATACCTGCTGGAGCGCGTGCTACGGGTGGGTGTTGTTCTGGTGACCAGTGAGATATACCTGCTGGAGCGCGTGCTACGGGTGGGTGTTGTTATGGTGACCAGTGAGATATACCTGCTGGAGCGCGTGCTACGGGTGGGTGTTGTTATGGTGACCAGTGAGATATACCTGCTGGAGCGCGTGCTACGGGTGGGAGTTGTTATGGTGACCAGTGAGATATACCTGCTGGAGCGCGTGCTACGGGTGGGTGTTGTTATGGTGACCAGTGAGATATACCTGCTGGAGCGCGTGCTACGGGTGGGTGTTGTTATGGTGACCAGTGAGCTGAGATAAGGAGGAGCTTTACCTAGCAAAGACTTATAGATGACCTGGAGCCAGTGGGTCTGGCGACGAAAATAAAACGAGTGCCAACCAACGAGGGCATACAGGTCACAGTGGTGGGTGGTATGTGGGGCTTTGGTGACAAAACGGATGGCACTGTGACAGACTGCATCCAGTTTGCTGAGTAGAGTGTTGGAGGCTAGGTAGGATACTCAGTTTTAAGAGGATATGTTTGGCAGCGTAAGTAAAGGAGGTTTTGTTGTGAAATAGGAAGCCGATTTTAAATTTAATTTTGGATTGGAGATTAATATCAAATCAACTGTATTTATAAAGCCCTTCGTACATCAGCTGATATCTCAAAGTGCTGTACAGAAACTCAGCCTAAAACCCCAAACAGCAAGCAATGCAGGTGTAGAAGCACGGTGGCTAGGAAAAACTCCCTAGAAAGGCCAAAACCTAGGAAGAAACATAGAGAGGAACCAGGCTATGTGGGGTGGCCAGTCCTCTTCTGGCTGTGCCAGGTGGAGATTATAACAGAACATGGCCAGGATGTTCAAATGTTCATAAATGACCAGCATGGTCAAATAATAATAATCACAGTAGTTGTCGAGGGTGTAGCAAGTCAGCAACTCAGGAGTAAATGTCAGTTGGCTTTTCATAGCCGATCACTAAGAGTATCTCTACCACTCCTGTGGTCTCTAGAGAGGAAAACAGCAGGTTTGGGACACATAGCACGTCTGGTGAACAGGTCAGGGTTCCATAGCCGCAGGCAGAACAGTTGAAATATGAGTCTGGAAGGAGAGATTACGGTCTAGCCAGATACCTAGGTGTCTGTAGTTGTCCACATATTCAAGTCAGAACCATCCAGAGTAGTGATGCTAGTCGGGCGGGCGGGTGCGGGCAGCGATCGGTTTGGAGGTTTATTAACAGTGTCCAAAGAGGGGCCAGACATATACAGAATGGTGTCGTCTGTGTAGAGGTGGATCAGAGACTCACCAGCAGCAAGAGCAACATCATTGATGTATACAGAGAAGAGAGTCAGCCCGAGAATTGAACCCTGTGGCACCCCATAGAGACTGCCAGAGGTCCAGACAACAGGCCCTCCGATTTGACACACTGAACTCTGTCTGAGAAGTAGTTGATGAATCAGGCGAGGCAGTCAATTGAGAAACCAAGGCGGTCGAGTCTGCTGATAAGAATACGCTGATTGACAGAGTCTAAATCCTTGGCCAGGTCGATGAAGACGGCTGCACAGTACTGTCTTTTATCAATGGCGGGGATGATATTGTTTAGGACCTTGAGCGTGGCTGAGGTGCACCCGTGACCAACTTGGAAACCGGATTGCACAGCGGAGAAGGTACGGTGGGTTTCGAAATGGTCAGTGATCTGTTTGTTAACTTGGCTTTCGAGGACTTTAGAAAGGCAGGGCAGGATGGATATAGGTCTATAACAGTTTGGGTCTAGAGTGTCACCCCCTTTGAGGAGGGGGATGACCGCGGAAGCTTTACAATCTTTAGGAATCTCGGACTATACAAAAGAGAGGTTGAACAGACTGGTAATAGGGGTTGCAACAATGGAGATGGATAATTTTAGAAAGAGAGGGTCCAGATTGTCTAGCTTGGCTGATTTGTATGGTCCAGGTTTTGCAGCTCTTTCAGAACATCTGCTATCTGGATTTGAGTGAAGGGGAAGCTGGGGAGGCTCGGGAAAGTAACTGCCGGGGTGCGGAGCTGTTTGCAGAGGATGGGGTCGCCAGGAGGAAAGCCTTAGAGAAATGCTTATTGAAATTCATGATTATTGTGGATTTATCTATTGTGACAGTGTTTCCTAGCCTCAGTGCAGTGGGCAGCTGAGAGGAGGTGTTCTTATTCTCCATGGACTTTACAGTGTCCCAAAACTTTTTTTTGAGTTAGAGCTACAGGATGCAAATTTCTGTTTGAAAAAGCTAGCCTTAGCTTTCCTAACTGACTGCGTGTATTGGTTCCTGACTTCCCTGAACAGTTGCATATCGCAGGGACTAAATCTCGGGTCATATCGCGGGACTATTCGATGCTAGTGCAGGCCACCACAATGTTTTTTGTGCTGGTCGAGGGCAGTCAGGTCTGGAGTGAACCAAGGGCTGTTCTTAGTTCTACATCTTTTGAAAGCAGCATGCGTATTTAAGATGGTGAGGAAATTACTTTTAAAGAACAACCTCTACTAACGTTATCAGGTCAATTTCCTTCCATGATACCCTGGCCAGGTCGATGAGACATGCCTGCTCGCTGAAGTGTTGTAGGGAGCGTTTGACAGTGATGAGGACTGGTCATTTGACTGCGGACCCATAACGGATGCAGGCAATGAGGCAGTGATCGCTGAGATCTTGGATGAAAACAGCAGAGGTGTATTTGGAGGGAACATTGGTTAGGATGATATCTATGAGAGTGCTCATGTTTACGGATTTAGGGTTGTACCTGGTGGGTTCCTTGATCATTTGTGTGAGATTGAGGGCATCTATCTTAGATTGTAGGACTGCCGGGGTGTTAAGCATATCCCAGTTTAGGTCACCTAACAGAACAAACTCTGAAGATAGATGGGGGGGAAATCAATTCACATATCGTGTCCAGGGCACAGCTGAGAGCTGAGGGGGGTCGATAACAGTCCATGGAGACTGAACGATGTCCATCCAACATGTTTCCTCCACATTAAGAGTATGGCAGGGACCCTTGTTCAACTGGCATTTACATAAGCAGAAGCTCATGATGGACCATTAATCCATAGAACTTCAGAATCTATGATTACATCTTGGATGTATGTCAGACCAACAGAAGCTAAGATGGAGGGAGAATGGCAGCTCTGGGCAGTGTCAATTATAGTGTCACTGTTTAGCTTAGCCGGATGTTTTTTTGATCTCTCTCTCTCTATACTTCCTTCTCTCTGTAATGTCTTCTCACTACCATGCTGTGAGGACAGGTCTTTCCTTCTCTCTGTCTTCTCGTTAGAGACTCGTTAGAGACTCTGTAGTACAAACACAACAACAGTGGGGGGAAACACTGAGAGGAGAGAGAGGAGGCTGAGTAATAGCTATGGGAGTATGGAAGGAGAGGGGCTGTATAGTGGCTATGGAAGTATGGAGGGAGAGGAGGGATGCAGTATAGTGGCTATGGGAGTATGGAAGGAGAGTGGCTGTATAGTGGCTATGGGAGTATGAAGGGAGAGGGGCTGTATAGTGACTGTGGGAGTAAGGAAGGAGAAGAGGTGAGAAGGACTGTGGGAGTATGGAGGAGAAGGGAGAGGTGAGAAGGACTGTGGGAGTATAGAGGGAGAAGGGGAGAGGTGAGAAGGACTGTGGGAGTATGGAGGGAGAAGGGGAGAGGTGAGAAGGACTGTGGGAGTATGGAGGGAGGAGAGGAGAGGTGAGAAGGACTGTGGGAGTATGGAGGGAGAAGGGGAGAGGTGAGAAGGACTGTGGGAGTATAGAGGGAGAAGGGGAGAGGTGAGAAGGACTGTGGGAGTATGGAGGGAGAAGGGGAGAGGTGAGAAGGACTGTGGGAGTATAGAAGGAGAAGGGGAGAGGTGAGAAGGACTGTGGGAGTATGGAGGGAGAAGGGGAGAGGTGAGAAGGACTGTGGGAGTATGGAGGGAGAAGGGGAGAGGTGAGAAGGACTGTGGGAGTATAGAGGGAGAAGGGGAGAGGTGAGAAGGACTGTGGGAGTATGGAGGGAGAAGGGGGAGAGGTGAGAAGGACTGTGGGAGTATGGAGGGAGAAGGGGAGAGGTGAGAAGGACTGTGGGAGTATAGAAGGAGAAGGGGGAGAGGTGAGAAGGACTGTGGGAGTATGGAGGGAGAAGGGGAGAGGTGAGAAGGACTGTGGGAGTATAGAGGGAGAAGGGGAGAGGTGAGAAGGACTGTGGGAGTATGGAGGGAGAAGGGGAGAGGTGAGAAGGACTGTGGGAGTATGGAGGGAGAAGGGGAGAGGTGAGAAGGACTGTGGGAGTATGTTTCCCCTGGAGGAAGAGCAGTTGAATGTGAATGAACCAACACCATGAGAATGTGGTCTGGAAGCATTACCCGATCTACTGCACTGCAGAGACGAATCATGGGCACCAAAAGGTAGCCCCGCAACTGGTTTTCTAGCAAGCTGAAATGCTCATGGAACAGCAGTAAGTATTGAAGATTCTACCTTTAAAGAACCTTAGTGTATTGATCTGGCAAGACCTGTTCATGTTGAGAGGAAGAGATAAGGTTGCTCATGTGTTCATACGTTGTGTTCTGTCTCTGTGTTCCAGAATGGCACTGACTATAGGTTCTAGAGTTGATACGTTGTGTTCTGTCTCTGTGTTCCAGAATGGCACTGACTATAGGTTCTAGAGTTGATACGT
Source organism: Oncorhynchus masou masou (assembly GCF_036934945.1). Lineage (NCBI taxonomy): Eukaryota > Metazoa > Chordata > Actinopteri > Salmoniformes > Salmonidae > Oncorhynchus > Oncorhynchus masou. The sequence goes on from NW_027013020.1 coordinate 230,305, forward strand.
TGTGTTCTGTCTCTGTGTTCCAGAATGGCACTGACTATAGGTTCTAGAGTAGATACGTTGTGTTCTGTCTCTGTGTTCCAGAATGGCACTGACTATAGGTTCTAGAGTTGATACGTTGTGTTCTGTCTCTGTGTTCCAGAATGGCACTGACTATAGGTTCTAGAGTTGATACGTTGTGTTCTGTCTCTGTGTTCCAGAATGGCACTGACTATAGGTTCTAGAGTTGATACGTTGTGTTCTGTCTCTGTGTTCCAGAATGGCACTGACTATAGGTTCTAGAGTTGATACGTTGTGTTCTGTCTCTGTGTTCCAGAATGGCACTGACTATAGGTTCTAGAGTTGATACGTTGTGTTCTGTCTCTGTGTTCCAGAATGGCACTGACTATAGGTTCTAGAGTTGATACGTTGTGTTCTGTCTCTGTGTTCCAGAATGGCACTGACTATACGTTCTAGAGTTGATACGTTATGTTCTGTCTCTGTGTTCCAGAATGGCACTGACTATAGGTTCTAGAGTTGATACGTTATGTTCTGTCTCTGTGTTCCAGAATGGCACTGACTATAGGTTCTAGAGTTGATACGTTGTGTTCTGTCTCTGTGTTCCAGAATGGCATTGACTATAGGTTCTAGAGTTGACACGTTGTGTTCTGTCTCTGTGTTCCAGAATGGCACTGACTATAGGTTCTAGAGTTGATACGTTGTGTTCTGTCTCTGTTCCAGAATGGCACTGACTATAGGTTCTAGAGTTGATACGTTATGTTCTGTCTCTGTGTTCCAGAATGGCACTGACTATAGGTTCTAGAGTTGATACGTTGTGTTCTGTCTCTGTGTTCCAGAATGGCACTGACTATAGGTTCTAGAGTTGACACGTTGTGTTCTGTCTCTGTGTTCCAGAATGGCACTGACTATAGGTTCTAGAGTTGATACGTTGTGTTCTGTCTCTGTGTTCCAGAATGGCACTGACTATAGGTTCTAGAGTTGATACGTTGTGTTCTGTCTCTGTGTTCCAGAATGGCACTGACTATAGGTTCTAGAGTTGATACGTTGTGTTCTGTCTCTGTGTTCCAGAATGGCACTGACTATAGGTTCTAGAGTTGACACGTTGTGTTCTGTCTCTGTGTTCCAGAATGGCACTGACTATAGGTTCTAGAGTTGATACGTTGTGTTCTGTCTCTGTGTTCCAGAATGGCACTGACTATAGGTTCTAGAGTTGATACGTTGTGTTCTGTCTCTGTGTTCCAGAATGGCACTGACTATACGTTCTAGAGTTGATACGTTGTGTTCTGTCTCTGTGTTCCAGAATGGCACTGACTATAGGTTCTAGAGTTGATACGTTGTGTTCTGTCTCTGTGTTCCAGAATGGCACTGACTATAGGTTCTAGAGTTGATACGTTGTGTTCTGTCTCTGTGTTCCAGAATGGCACTGACTATAGGTTCTAGAGTTGATACGTTGTGTTCTGTCTCTGTGTTCCAGAATGGCACTGACTATAGGTTCTAGAGTTGATACGTTATGTTCTGTCTCTGTGTTCCAGAATGGCACTGACTATAGGTTCTAGAGTTGATACGTTGTGTTCTGTCTCTGTGTTCCAGAATGGCACTGACTATAGGTTCTAGAGTTGATACGTTGTGTTCTGTCTCTGTGTTCCAGAATGGCACTGACTATAGGTTCTAGAGTTGATACGTTGTGTTCTGTCTCTGTGTTCCAGAATGGCACTGACTATAGGTTCTAGAGTTGATATGTTGTGTTCTGTCTCTGTGTTCCAGAATGGCACTGACTATAGGTTCTAGAGTTGATACGTTGTGTTCTGTCTCTGTGTTCCAGAATGGCACTGACTATACGTTCTAGAGTTGATACGTTATGTTCTGTCTCTGTGTTCCAGAATGGCACTGACTATAGGTTCTAGAGTTGATACGTTATGTTCTGTCTCTGTGTTCCAGAATGGCACTGACTATGGCTTCCTGGTGCGTCAGAACTCAGAGCTGCTGCGATCTCTGGATGAGATGGAGAAAACCTGCAACCACCTGAGAGAGGAGAACAGCCTGCTGGTAAAACACTGTTAACTCTATGGAGGGGCTAGACTCGACTAAGACTGGACTAACAGGCTACAGGAGGGAGCTAGAGGCCTGGACTACACTACTCTACTGAGTTTAAGACGCAGGGCAATTCCACAATGCTGAGACTCAGATTATTCACATTAAGACCAGGCACCAAGTGGTGAAATGGTGTGATATGTGATATTTGTGATATTTTAGTCCATCTGACTACTCACAATTGTATTATTGTTTATTATAATATTATCGTAATATTGATTGCGTACTAAGTGCAGGCTGTGTTCATATTGATCAATTACCATCAGGTAACTCACCAGCCCCGCGCGGCTCGCAAGACACGCGCGACACCAGCCCCACGCGCGACACCAGCCCCACGCGCGACACCAGCCCCACGCGCGACACCAGCCCCACGCGCGACACCAGCCCCACGCGCGACACCAGCCCCACGCGCGACACCAGCCCCACGCGCGACACCAGCCCCACGCGCGACACCAGCCCCGCGCGGCTCGCAAGACACGCGCGACACCAGCCCCACGCGCGACACCAGCACCACGCGCGACACCAGCCCCACGCGCGACACCAGCCCCACGCGCGACACCAGCCCCACGCGCGACACCAGCCCCACGCGCGACACCAGCCCCACGCGCGACACCAGCCCCACGCGCGACACCAGCCCCACGCGATAAAGGCCAAAAAATCTGAAACTGCTAGAACTTTGTCAGAGACTACAACCGCATGTAGCAGTACTGAACCAGCAGACCTAGACCCTGTCTCACTGAACGAACCAAGACGTAGTGGTACTGAACCAGCAGACCTAGACCCTGTCTCACTGAACGAACCAAGACGTAGTGGTACTGAACCAGCAGACCTAGACCCTGTCTCACTGAACGAACCAAGACGTAGTGGTACTGAACCAGCAGACCTAGACCCTGTCTCACTGAACGAACCAAGACGTAGTGGTACTGAACCAGCAGACCTAGACCCTGTCTCACTGAACGAACCAAGACGTAGTGGTACTGAACCAGCAGACCTAGACCCTGTCTCACTGAACGAACCAAGACGTAGTGGTACTGAACCAGCAGACCTAGACCCTGTCTCACTGAACGAACCAAGACGTAGTGGTACTGAACCAGCAGACCTAGACCCTGTCTCACTGAACGAACCAAGACGTAGTGGTACTGAACCAGCAGACCTAGACCCTGTCTCACTGAACGAACCAAGACGTAGTGGTACTGAACCAGCAGACCTAGACCCTGTCTCACTGAACGAACCAAGACGTAGTGGTACTGAACCAGCAGACCTAGACCCTGTCTCACTGAACGAACCAAGACGTAGTGGTACTGAACCAGCAGACCTAGACCCTGTCTCACTGAACGAACCAAGACGTAGTGGTACTGAACCAGCAGACCTAGACCCTGTCTCACTGAACGAACCAAGACGTAGTGGTACTGAACCAGCAGACCTAGACCCTGTCTCACTGAACGAACCAAGACGTAGTGGTACTGAACCAGCAGACCTAGACCCTGTCTCACTGAACGAACCAAGACGTAGTGGTACTGAACCAGCAGACCTAGACCCTGTCTCAGTGAACGAACCAAGACGTAGTGGTACTGAACCAGCACACCTCGACCCTGTCTCACTGAACAAACCAAGACGTAGTGGTACTGAACCAGCAGGCCTAGACCCTGTCTCACTGAACGAACCAAGACGTAGTGGTACTGAACCAGCAGACCTAGACCCTGTCTCACTGAACGAACCAAGACGTAGTGGTACTGAACCAGCAGACCTAGACCCTGTCTCACTGAACGAACCAAGACGTAGTGGTACTGAACCAGCAGACCTAGACCCTGTCTCACTGAACGAACCAAGACGTAGTGGTACTGAACCAGCAGACCTAGACCCTGTCTCACTGAACGAACCAAGACGTAGTGGTACTGAACCAGCAGACCTAGACCCTGTCTCACTGAACGAACCAAGACGTAGTGGTACTGAACCAGCAGACCTAGACCCTGTCTCACTGAACGAACCAAGACGTAGTGGTACTGAACCAGCAGACCTAGACCCTGTCTCACTGAACGAACCAAGACGTAGTGGTACTGAACCAGCAGACCTAGACCCTGTCTCACTGAACGAACCAAGACGTAGTGGTACTGAACCAGCAGACCTAGACCCTGTCTCAGTGAACGAACCAAGACGTAGTGGTACTGAACCAGCACACCTCGACCCTGTCTCACTGAACAAACCAAGACGTAGTGGTACTGAACCAGCAGACCTAGACCCTGTCTCACTGAACGAACCAAGACGTAGTGGTACTGAACCAGCAGACCTAGACCCTGTCTCACTGAACGAACCAAGACGTAGTGGTACTGAACCAGCAGACCTAGACCCTGTCTCACTGAACGAACCAAGACGTAGTGGTACTGAACCAGCAGACCTAGACCCTGTCTCACTGAACGAACCAAGACGTAGTGATACTGAACCAGCAGACCTCGACCCTGTCTCACTGAACAAACCAAGACGTAGTGGTACTGAACGTGCAGACCTAGACCCTGTCTCAGTGAACGAACCAAGACGTAGTGGTACTGAACCAGCACACCTCGACCCTGTCTCACTGAACGAACCAAGACGTAGTGGTACTGAACCAGCAGACCTCGACACTGTCACACTGAACGAACCAAGACGTAGTGGTACTGAACCAGCAGACCTAGACCCTGTCACACTGAACGAACCAAGACGTAGTGGTACTGAACCAGCAGACCTCGACCCTGTCACACTGAACGAACCAAGACATAGTGGTACTGAACCAGCAGACCTCGACCCTGTCACACTGAACGAACCAAGACGTAGTGGTACTGAACCAGCAGACCTAGACCCTGTCTCACTGAACGAACCAAGACGTAGTGGTACTGAACCAGCAGACCTAGACCCTGTCTCACTGAACGAACCAAGACGTAGTGGTACTGAACCAGCACACCTCGACCCTGTCTCACTGAACGATCCAAGACGTAGTGGTACTGAACCAGCAGACCTCGACCCTGTCACACTGAACGAACCAAGACGTAGTGGTACTGAACCAGCAGACCTAGACCCTGTCTCACTGAACGAACCAAGACGTAGTGGTACTGAACCAGCAGACCTAGACCCTGTCTCACTGAACGAACCAAGACGTAGTGGTACTGAACCAGCAGACCTAGACCCTGTCTCACTGAACGAACCAAGACGTAGTGGTACTGAACCAGCAGACCTAGACCCTGTCTCACTGAACGAACCAAGACGTAGTGGTACTGAACCAGCAGACCTAGACCCTGTCTCACTGAACGAACCAAGACGTAGTGGTACTGAACCAGCAGACCTAGACCCTGTCTCACTGAACGAACCAAGACGTAGTGGTACTGAACCAGCAGACCTAGACCCTGTCTCAGTGAACGAACCAAGACGTAGTGGTACTGAACCAGCACACCTCGACCCTGTCTCACTGAACAAACCAAGACGTAGTGGTACTGAACCAGCAGACCTAGACCCTGTCTCACTGAACGAACCAAGACGTAGTGGTACTGAACCAGCAGACCTAGACCCTGTCTCACTGAACGAACCAAGACGTAGTGGTACTGAACCAGCAGACCTAGACCCTGTCTCACTGAACGAACCAAGACGTAGTGGTACTGAACCAGCAGACCTAGACCCTGTCTCACTGAACGAACCAAGACGTAGTGATACTGAACCAGCAGACCTCGACCCTGTCTCACTGAACAAACCAAGACGTAGTGGTACTGAACGTGCAGACCTAGACCCTGTCTCAGTGAACGAACCAAGACGTAGTGGTACTGAACCAGCACACCTCGACCCTGTCTCACTGAACGAACCAAGACGTAGTGGTACTGAACCAGCAGACCTCGACACTGTCACACTGAACGAACCAAGACGTAGTGGTACTGAACCAGCAGACCTAGACCCTGTCACACTGAACGAACCAAGACGTAGTGGTACTGAACCAGCAGACCTCGACCCTGTCTCACTGAACGAACCAAGACATAGTGGTACTGAACCAGCAGACCTCGACCCTGTCACACTGAACGAACCAAGACGTAGTGGTACTGAACCAGCAGACCTAGACCCTGTCTCACTGAACGAACCAAGACGTAGTGGTACTGAACCAGCAGACCTAGACCCTGTCTCACTGAACGAACCAAGACGTAGTGGTACTGAACCAGCACACCTCGACCCTGTCTCACTGAACGATCCAAGACGTAGTGGTACTGAACCAGCAGACCTCGACCCTGTCACACTGAACGAACCAAGACGTAGTGGTACTGAACCAGCAGACCTAGACCCTGTCACACTGAACGAACCAAGACGTAGTGGTACTTAACCAGCAGACCTCGACCCTGTCACACTGAACGAACCAAGACGTAGTGGTACTGAACCAGCAGACCTAGACCCTGTCTCACTGAACGAACCAAGACGTAGTGGTACTGAACCAGCAGACCTAGACCCTGTCTCACTGAACGAACCAAGACGTAGTGGTACTGAACCAGCACACCTCGACCCTGTCTCACTGAACGAACCAAGACGTAGTGGTACTGAACCAGCAGACCTAGACCCTGTCTCACTGAACGAACCAAGACGTAGTGGTACTGAACCAGCAGACCTAGACCCTGTCTCACTGAACGAACCAAGACGTAGTGGTACTGAACCAGCAGACCTAGACCCTGTCTCACTGAACGAACCAAGACGTAGTGGTACTGAACCAGCAGACCTAGACCCTGTCACACTGAACGAACCAAGACGTAGTGGTACTGAACCAGCAGACCTAGACCCTGTCACACTGAACGAACCAAGACGTAGTGGTACTGAACCAGCAGACCTCGACCCTGTCTCACTGAACGAACCAAGACGTAGTGGTACTGAACCAGCAGACCTAGACCCTGTCTCACTAAACGAACCAAGACGTAGTGGTACTGAACCAGCAGACCTCGACCCTGTCACACTGAACGAACCAAGACGTAGTGGTACTGAACCAGCAGACCTAGACACTGTCTGACTGAACGAACCAAGACGTAGTGGTACTGAACCAGCAGACCTAGACACTGTCTGACTGAACGAACCAAGACGTAGTGGTACTGAACCAGCAGACCTAGACCCTGTCTGACTGAACGAACCAAGACGTAGTGGTACTGAACCAGCAGACCTCGACCCTGTCACACTGAACGAACCAAGACGTAGTGGTACTGAACCAGCAGACCTAGACCCTGTCTCACTGAATGAGCAAAGACTTCCGAGAATCCTTTACGACCAAAGAATTTGCCCACAACCTGGACATTTTGTCTTGGATGTCAACATAATGGCCTAAAACTGCTAAAAGTGTACAGTCTGCAAAGGCTTTTAGACACAGTGCATCCGGAAAGTATTCAGACCCCCCAACTTTTTCCACATTTTGTTACGTTACAACCTTATTCTAAAATGGATTAAATAAAACAATTTCCTCAGCAATCTACACACAATACCCCATAACGACAAAAGGAAAAACAGGTTTTTAGACATTAACAAATTTCTAAAAAATAAAAAAATAAAAAATACCTTAAGTTTACATAAGTATTCAGATCCTTTGCTATGAGATTTGATATTGAGTTCTGATAATCCTGTTTCCATTGATTATCGTTGATGTTTCTACAACTTGGAGTCCACGTCTGGTAAATTAAATTGATTGGACATGATTTGTAAAGGCACCCACCTGTCTATATAAGGTCTCACAGTTGACAGTGCATGTCAGAACAAAACAAAAAAAAGCCAAGAAGAGTCTACCTCGAGCCGGCCGCCCGGCCAAACTGAGCAATTGGGGAAAAGGGCCTTGGTCAGCGAGGGGACCAAGAACCCGATGGTCACTCTGACAGCTTTAGAGTCCCTCTGTGGAGCTGGGAGAACCTTCCAGAAGGCCACAACCATCTGTGCAGCACAACACCAATTAAGTCTTCATGGTACAATGGCCAGATGGAAGCCACTCCTCAGTAAAAGGCACATGGCAGCCCACTTGGAGTTTGCCAAAAGGCACCTAAAGACTCTCAGACCATGAGAAACAAGATTCTCTGGTCTGATGAAACCAAGATTGAATTCTTTGGCCTGAATGCTAGGCGCCACGACTGGAGGAAACCTGGCACCATCCCTACAGTGAAGCATGGTGGTGGCAGCATCATGCTGTGGGGATGTTTTTCAGTGGCAGGGACTGTGAGACGAGTCAGGATCGAGGCAAAGATGAACGGAGCAAAGTACAGAGAGATCTTTGATGAAGACCTGCTTTAGAGCACTCAGGACTGGGGGGTTCACCTTCCAACAGGACAAAGGCACTAAGTGTAACGGATGTGAAACGGCTAGCTTAGTTAGCGGTGGTGCGTGCTAAATAGCGTTTCAATCGGGTGACGTTACTTGCTCTGAGACCTTGAAGTAGTGGTTCCCCTTGCTCTGCAAGGGTCGTGGCTTCTGTGGAGCGATGGGTAACGATGCTTCGTCGGTGTCAGTTGTTGATGTGTGCAGAGGGTCCCTGGTTCGCGCCCGGGTAGGGGCGAGGGACGGTCTAAAGTTATACATAAGCACACAGCCAAGACAACGCAGGAGTGGCTTTGAGACATGTCTCTGAATGACCTTGAGGGGCCCAGCCAGAGCCCGGACTTGAACCCGATCTAACATCTCTGGAGAGACCTGAAAATAGCTGTGCAGCAACGCTCCCCATACAACCTGACAGAGCTTGAGAGGATCTGCAGAGAAGAATGGGAGAAACTCCCCAAATACAGGTGTGGCAAACCTTGTAGCGTCATACCCAAGAAGACTCGAGGCTGTAATCACTGCCAACGGTGCTTCAAAAAGTATTGAGTAAAGGGTCTGAATATTTATGTCAATTTGATTTCATTCCTTTTTTTATTACTATATATTAGCAAAAATGTCTAAACTAGTTTCTGCTTTGTCGTTATGCTGCATTGTGTGTAGATTGATGAGGGCATTTTTTTCAAATCAATTTTTAGAATTTGGCTGTAAAGTAACAAAATGTGGAAAAGGTCAAGGGGTCTGAATACTTTCCAAATGCACTGTATTTTTTTGATATGTTATCTTTATTTAGGGGGAAAATGCCACCAAAAAATGTATTTAGTACTTGACAGATAGAAAGATGAAAATAGTAATTACCCACAATCTGCTCTGGACAAGTCCGGTCCTGCATGTCTTAACAAAATTAAATTTAAATATTTACTTTAGCCGGTGTTAGGAAAAGTTCATTTGCATGGTATGCAAATATGCACATACGTAATTAATGACATATCGCTTCATTTGTACATTTATAAAAATACTTATGAACTGTTTCTACAAAAAAAAGTATATTTGTGTCTACATTCAACTGGTAAAAGTTGATTGTGATCTGATTAAGTGGAACAAAACTCCCTATTAGGGTGTGTTGCCTGGCCTTAAAATGTATGTCAAGCAAAAAACAATGATTGCAAACCGTAACTCTATGCTCAAGGACAACTTTTAACAATTTCCACTGAACATTTTACCAAAGCACATTTACTTGAACAGTGCAGATGCCAAGTTTGTTAACAGAATGACGACACAAACCGTTTTTGTCAAATGTTCTGTGGAAGTAGGAGTTGTAAAGGCTTGTTTAACTTTGTAAATCATTGTTTTTTTGATTGTTGGACACACATTTCAAAGGGAACGATGGTAATCTCAGCGTCACTCTGTTACAGGGGAATTGCCCCCCACAAAAGACCAAGTTCCAAGGGTCTTGGGGAAAAGTTTCCAGAGCTGTGGAGTTAAAACTTAAAACCAGAACAAGCTTTTGTCTTTTGCGCCCTTGTCTTCGGTTCCAGCTACTGTACTATTTAGGTCCTGTTCTCACAACACCTGTCCTGTCCTGCCGTGTCAGACAGAGCTGCAGGCCTGTGGAGGAGGGTTTTCATACATCTCTCTCACACGGTGTTGGTGGCACCTTAATTGGGGAGGACGGGCTCATGGTAACGACTGGAGCAGAATAAATGGAATGGTATCAAATACACCAAACACATGGTTCCGATGCCATTCCATTTGCTCCGTTTCAGGCATTATTATGATCCATCCCCCCTCGGCTACGACCACTGACCTCTCTCTTTATCCTGCTCTCACACTGCAGCGTAAGAGCAGCGCCCCGGAGACGGAGGAGAAGGTGAAGCGTTTGAGGAGGAAGAACATAGAGCTGGCTGTCATCGCTAGGAGGCTGGAGGACAGAGCACACAAACTACAGGAGGCTAACCTCAAAGTGGTACGCTACACCTACTCCACAGATATAGTCTAGACTCTAGTGTCTTACTCTTTACACGTACAGTCTAGACCAGTGGTCACCAACCTTTTCTGAGTCAAGATCACTTTCAGTCAAAAAGCAAACTGAGATCTACTGCTCAGACTTTTTTTTTTTACATTAACCCACACAAACAGTTTTGTAGGAATGAGGTTTGGGCAGTTGGCCTAATACATTATCACAGCATATTGGCTATATGGGGGCGGCAGGGTAGCCTAGTGGTTAGGGCGTTAGACTAGTAACTGAAAGGTTGCTAGTTCAAATCCCCGAGCTGACAAGGTACAAATCTGTCATTCTGCCCCTGAACAGGCAGTTAACCCACTGTTCCCAGGCCATCATTGAAAATAAGAAATTGTTCTTAACTGACTTGCCTAGTTAAATAAAAAAAATGATTGGCCTGTCAATATTGTTATTAATCAGACTATATTATATTTCAAAACTCGAGCTTTGATAACAAAATAGATCAGTTGGTTTGGCACTTGTGAGGCACTGTGCAGCTCTATGATTAATTGAAATAATTCGCTTTTTTTGTTTTACTGGACTGGTGTTACCTTCATCTGGTGGTCAACGAGGTCAAATCACCACGTCAGTGATCTTCAGGTCGAAAAGTCAGGGCTCTAGAAAGATGATTGAGTTTCTGACTTTTCCCAAACGTCTCGGGGTCCCTGCTCTCTCCTTCCTTTCCTCCGGTGAGACTGACCAGAGAGAGGGATACTGTCTTCCACCTGCTCTCCTTCCTTTCCTCTGGTGAGACTGGCCAGAGAGGGGACACTGTCTTCCACCTGCTCTCTCCTTCCTTTCCTCTGGTGAGACTGGCCAGAGAGAGGGGACACAGTCTTCCACCTGCTCTCTCCTTCCTTTCCTCCGGTGAGACTGACCAGAGAGAGAGGACACAGTCTTCCACCTGCTCTCTCCTTCCTTTCCTCTGGTGAGACTGACCAGAGAGAGAGGACACAGTCTTCCACCTGCTCTCTCCTTCCTTTCCTCTGGTGAGACTGACCAGAGAGAGAGGACACAGTCTTCCACCTGCTCTCTCCTTCCTTTCCTCCGGAGAGACTGACCAGAGAGAGGGACACAGTCTTCCACCTGCTCTCTCCTTCCTTTCCTCTGGTGAGACTGGCCAGAGAGAGAGGACACAGTCTTCCACCTGCTCTCTCCTTCCTTTCCTCCGGTGAGACTGACCAGAGAGAGGGGACACCGTCTTCCACCTGCTCTCTCCTTCCTTTCCTCCGGTGAGACTGACCAGAGAGAGGAGACACTGTCTTCCACCTGCTCTCTCCTTCCTTTCCTCTGGTGAGACTGGCCAGAGAGAGGAGACTCTGTCTTCCACCTGCTCTCTCCTTCCTTTCCTCTGGTGAGACTGGCCAGAGAGAGGAGACTCTGTCTTCCACCTGCTCTCTCCTTCCTTTCCTCTGGAGAGACTGACCAGAGAGAGGGGACACAGTCTTCCACCTGCTCTCTCCTTCCTTTCCTCTGGTGAGACTGACCAGAGAGAGGGGACACAGTCTTCCACCTGCTCTCTCCTTCCTTTCCTCCGGTGAGACTGACCAGAGAGAGGAGACACTGTCTTCCACCTGCTCTCTCCTTCCTTTCCTCCGGTGAGACTGACCAGAGAGAGGAGACACTGTCTTCCACCTGCTCTCTCCTTCCTTTCCTCTGGAGAGACTGACCAGAGAGAGGAGACACTGTCTTCCACCTGCTCTCTCCTTCCTTTCCTCTGGAGAGACTGACCAGAGAGAGGAGACACTGTCTTCCACCTGCTCTCTCCTTCCTTTCCTCTGGAGAGACTGACCAGAGAGAGGGGACACTGTCTTCCACCTGCTCTCTCCTTCCTTTCCTCTGGAGAGACTGGCCAGAGAGAGGAGACACTGTCTTCCACCTGCTCTCTCCTTCCTTTCCTCTGGAGAGACTGACCAGAGAGAGGAGACACTGTCTTCCACCTGCTCTCTCCTTCCTTTCCTCTGGTGAGACTGACCAGAGAGAGAGGACACAGTCTTCCACCTGCTCTCCCTTCCTTTCCTCTGGTGAGACTGGCCAGAGAGAGGGGACACAGTCTTCCACCTGCTCTCTCCTTCCTTTCCTCTGGTGAGACTGACCAGAGAGAGGACACAGTCTTCCACCTGCTCTCTCCTTCCTTTCCTCTGGTGAGACTGACCAGAGAGAGGGGACACAGTCTTCCACCTGCTCTCTCCTTCCTTTCCTCTGGTGAGACTGACCAGAGAGAGGGACACAGTCTTCCACCTGCTCTCTCCTTCCTTTCCTCTGGTGAGACTGGCCAGAGAGAGGGACACAGTCTTCCACCTGCTCTCTCCTTCCTTTCCTCTGGTGAGACTGACCAGAGAGAGGGGACACAGTCTTCCACCTGCTCTCTCCTTCCTTTCCTCTGGTGAGACTGACCAGAGAGAGGGGACACAGTCTTCCACCTGCTCTCTCCTTCCTTTCCTCTGGTGAGACTGGCCAGAGAGAGGGGACACAGTCTTCCACCTGCTCTCTCCTTCCTTCCCTCTGGTGAGACTGGCCAGAGAGAGGGGACACTGTCTTCCACCTGATGCCGAAACTCAAGTCGCACCGCATCTGCCTCATGTACAAATTCATGTTGTTCCTATGACCAGAGAAAGTTAAATATTCCTTCATATTAAAATCAACACGATGAGCTGCTAACAATAATAATAAAACGCAAGGCTATCGATACTTGGCTACTCATTCATTGCAGCTGCAGCCGAGCGGAAGTACGGAGAAGCTCGTTTTGTAATATCGTTGAATAAAAACAATGACAGTGCTGAATATAAACTTAAACATGAACTCACTCATAAAAACAGCAGCTCTTTGCTGTGTTCGTTGCCAGTCTCTCTGTGGTCATGGTTTTAAAAGTGATTCAATCTTACGCAGGCTAGTAGCCTATTAAACGTGTCTGTAGCCAGGATCATGGATGCGCTGTTGCCACGGTGATTTGAGCTATCCGATTGGACAGAGCAGTAGGTTCACTCGATTTAGTCACAGATTTGCAGGTCCACCGGGAAGGGTGAGTTTATCTCATAGGAACACTTTGCTTACTGGGACTTACGCAGGACTTTTGAAGCAAGTGCACCTAACGTCAACAGCTCAACACGATTTTAAAAAAAGGAGCGCAAGCCTTTATCGTTTCTTGGCGTTTCTACAGAAATATCGCTATTGACTGGTTGGCAACCACTGGTCTAGACTCTGATGCATTACTCTGTACACATATAGTCTCGACCATACCTCAGTGGTATATACAGAGACGCCTATCCCTGTTTACAGATACCTCAAAAGGGTACACACTGCCTGTTACCCCGAGCTGACAAGGTAAACATCTGTCGTTAATCCACTGTTCCTAGGCTGTCATTGTAAATAAGAATGTGTTCTCTAAACCTTGCAGTAAGGCACTAGATATATCTGTAAATGGTAATAGGCCCGCTTTGTACCCGTTTGAGGTATCTGTAAACGGCAATAGGCCGTGTGTACCAGTTTCAGGTATCTGTAAATGTAATTTATTTTATTTTACCTTAATTTAACTAGGCAAGGGCCCTTTTTCAGAATTCAGAATTTTTGCCTGACTGACTTGCCCAAAGTAAACTGCCTGTTACTCAGGCCCAGAAGCCAGGATATGTATATAATTGATATCATTGGGCAGAAAACATTTTGAAGTTTGTAGAAATGTTAAAATAATGTATGAGACTATAACTCAATTGATATGGTAGAGAAAATTCAAAGAGACACCACCACGGAATATTTTATTTTGATGTTCCAGGCTCTTATAATGGAAAGCAATGGGTCCTATGCAATTCCAGCTCCCAGATTGCAATTTCTATGGCTTCCACTAGGTGTCAACAGTCTTTGTTCAAGGTTTCAGGTGTGTTTCTTCCAAAACGAGGAAGAATTTGGAGTTTTGGTACAAAGAGTCACAGTGGAAAATCAGTCTGTCGGCGCGTGAGGAAGAGGACGCGTTATTGAACATACTTCTTTATGAAATATTATAGTTTATCTCTATTTTAGGGTACCTGACGATTAAATAGAAACCTTGTTTGAACAAAGTTTAAGCGGTAGCTTTTGGATTCCTTTGTCTTCATGTTGAATGAGTGGATTACTGAAAGATGGCACCAACTAAACTGACTTTTGGGATATAAAAAAGGATTTTATCTAACAAAACAACCATTCATGTTGTAGCTGGGACCCTTGGGATTAAAAACAGAGGAAGATTTTCAAAGAGTAAGTGACTATTTAATCGCTATTTGTGATTTTATGAACCCTGTGCTGGTTGAAAAATATGTTGATGTGGGCGCCATCCTCAAACAATCAGATGGTATGCTTTTGATGTAAAGCCTATTGTAAGCAGTACAATGCAGTTAGAGTTACCCGAATTTAAGCTTTTAACCGATATAACATACTTGTATGTTCATAAATGTTTAATATTACGATTATTTATTTGAATTGCGTGCCCTCCAATTTCACCGGATGTTGTCGACAGGTGTTTCGCTAGCAAGTGTTAACCTCTTCACAGTTCTCACTGCTCTGCAGACTTGGGCTCAAGTTGTAGTTTTCTTTCAAACACTTTGAGCTATGCTTGATTGAGTTGCCTGGCACATTTGAACCAATAGAATGGTTCCAAAAGTGCAAACCCTGCATCAGGAAGGCTCATAGAAACAGCCAAAGAAAACAATACAGACTCTGCTTGCCACTGCTCTGCACCAATGATGGAAGGGCGTGACTGCTTGAAGAACCCAGCTCTGCACCAATGATGGAAGGCGTGACTCCTTGAAGAACCCAGCTCTGCCCCAGTGATGGAAGGGTGTGACTGCTTGAAGAACCCAGCTCTGCCCCAGTGATGGAAGGGCGTGACTGCTTGAAAGAAAAGATAAACACTGTTCCTGCTAGTGTCACTGTTTTTATTAAAGCTTACGTGTCCAATGTCTTGGCCTTCACCAGTGGGCCTGAGTCCTTAACAAGTGGCAACATCCAAATCAAATCACTGAAATGAGCAGCACTGAATGGTTCACTGAGTGATGAATTGCAGTCATTGTTTGAGAATACTAGTGCCCCTAAACAGTAAATGGAGTCATTATGATTGGTTATGAAGAATAATGAAATGTGTTGTGGCATTGCTATCCAGGTGGATAGTTTAGGTATTATAGCAGTAGCCAGTTATAACGTTGTCAAATTCTCTGTTCCTCTTTAGATTGTAATGTTCTTAAAGGGAAATAGAAAAGGTAAAATCAAGTAGGCTTTACCTTGTGGAAGCAGCATTCAACTCTACGGGTCAACTCTCTTGGCTAATCAGCCCCCTCCCCCAGGCCTGGGCTAATCAGCCCCCCCTCCCTCCCCCCAGGCCTGGGCTAATCAGCCACTCCTCCTCCCCCTCCCCCAGGTCTGGGCTAATCACCCCCTCCCCAGGCCTGGGCTAATCAGCCCCCAGGCCTGGGCTAATCAGCCCCCTCCCTCCCCCCCCAGGCCTGGGCTAATCAGCCACTCCCCCTCCCCCTCCCCCAGGCCTGGGCTAATCAGCCACTCCCTCCCCCCCTCCCTCCACCAGGCCTGGGCCTAATTAGTACAACCTCCTGTCTCTATCCAGGCCACCAGGCCAGCCACCAGCCCATTGGCTGCCTCAGTATTCCACACAGGACCTCTTCACCAGCCTGAGAAATACCCTCTCCCTCTCTATAGCCCTCTCTCTTTCCCCCTCTCAACCTCCCTCTCTCTAGCGCCTCTCTCTTTCTCCCGCTCAACCTCCATCTCTCTAGCCCTCTCTCTTTCTCCCTCTCAACCTCCATCTCTCTAGCCCTCTCTCTTTCTCCTCTCAACCTCCCTCTCTAGCCCCTCTCTTTCTCCCTCTCAACCTCCCTCTCTCTAGCCCTCTTTCTCCCTCTCAACCTCCCCCTCTCTCTAGCCCTCTTTCTCCCTCTCAACCTCCCTCTCTCTAGCCCTCTTCGCCCTCTCAACCTCCCTCTCTCTAGCCCTCTTTCGCCCTCTCAACCTCCCTCTCTCTAGCCCTCTCTCGCTCTCAACCTCCCTCTCTCTAGCCCTCTCTCTCGCTCTCAACCTAGCCCTCTCTCTTTCTCCCTCTCAACCTCCCCTCTCTAGCCCTCTCTCCCTCTCAACCTCCCTCTCTCTAGCCCTCTCTCCCTCTCCCTCTCAACCTCCTCTCTCTAGCCCTCTCACCCTCCCTCTCTCTCGCTCTCCCTCTCACCCTCCCACCCTCTCTATTGCTCACCCTCCCTCTCTCTCTCTCCCCTCATTCTTTCTCCCCTGATCTCTCTTCTCCCACCCCTTTCTCCTTTTCCTAGATCAGCACAGCACAATCAATAGTAAGGCCTCAGCCATCAAATGAGAAGCAAAAGACAGACCTTTCAGTGTGTCCAAAGCTATTTCTTCTTCTTTTGTACTTGACTTTTGAACAGGGCTGACCTAAATGTTATTTATAGACTGTCTTTGATATTGAATTAAAACACTTCAAAATGACAGTTACGTGCTGAGCTCTGTCTCTGCAACGCACGTCTGTGTGCTTATGTTGATTTTTGTCTATCTCCATCAGACACGTTCATGGTACAACAGGTTCAAACACCAAACCAATCTTAATTTGAGGACAGGTCAAAACATATGAGGCGGCAGTGTAGCCTAGTGGTTAGAGCATTGGACTAGTAATTACTAGTAACTAGTAATTGGACTAGTAACTGGGAGGTTGCAAGTTCAAACCCCGACCTGTCGTTCTGCCCCTGAACAGGCAGTTAACCCACTGTTCCTAGGCCATCATTGAAAATCAGAATTTGTTCTTAACTGACTTGCCTAGTTAAATAAAGGTAAAATGAAATATTCATTGATATTTAGCTAGCTTTCTGTTGCTAGCTAATTTGTCCCCCGGAGACAATAGCCGCCAGAAGTCGGGTGCTGAAGCACCCCCTAAAATATATATTTGTGTGTATATATACACACACACAGTGGGGCAAAAAGTATTTAATCAGCCACCAATTGTGCAAGTTCTCCCACTTAAAAAGATGAGAGAGGCCTGTAATTTTCATCATAGGTACACTTCAACTATGACAGACAGTGAGAAAAAAATCCAGAAAATCACATTGTAGGATTTGTTTATGAATTTATTTGCAAATTATGGTGGAAAATAAGTATTTGGTCAATAAACTTTTGTTATCTCAATACCTTGTTATATACCCTTTGTTGGCAATGACAGAGGTCAAACGTCAAATGCCTCTCATCTTTTTAAGTGGGAGAACTTGCACAATCGGTGGCTGACTAAATACTTTTTGCCCCACTGTATGTTTGTATATATATATATAGTACCAGTCAAAAGTTTGGACACTCATTCAAGGGTTTTTCTTTATTTTTACTATTTATGTATTTTAAAATTGTAGAATAATAGTGAATACATCAAAACTATTAAATAACACATATGGGCTCATGTAGTAACCAAAAAGTTTTAAACAAATAAAAATGTATTTTATATTTGAGATTCTTCAAAGTAGCCACAATTTGCCTTGACAGCTTTGCACACTTTTGGCATTCTCTCAACCAGCATTACCAGGAATGCTTTTCCAACAGTCTTGAAGAAGTTCCCACATATGCTGAGCACTTGTTTGATGCTTTTCCTTCCCTCTGCTGTCAGACATATCTCAAATCATCTCAATTGGGTTCAGGTCGGGTGATTGTGAAGGCCAGGTCATCTGATGCAGCACTCCATCACTTCTTTCTTGGTCAAATAGCCCTTACACAGCCTAGAGGTGTGTTTTGAGTCATTGTCCTGTTGAAAAACAAATTATAGTCTTTGCAGCAATTCAACCACGAAGGCCTGATTCACGCCGTCTCCTCTGAACAGTTGATGTTGAGATGTGTCTGTTACTTTAACTCTTATTTGGCATTTATTTGGCCTGCAATTTCTGAGGTTAGTAACTCTAATGAACTTATCTTCTGCAGCAGAAGTAACTCTGGGTCTTCTTTTCCTGCGGTGGTCCTCATGAGAGCCAGTTTCATCATAGTGCTTGCTGGTTTTGCAACTTCACTTGAAGAAACCTTAGAAGTTCTTGAAATTTTACAGATTGACTGACCTTCTTGTCTTAAAGTAATGATGGACTATCATTTCTCTTAACTTATTTGAGCTGTTCTTGCCATAATATGGACTAGGACTTTTACCAAATAGGGCTATCTTCTGTATACCACCCCTACCTAGTCACAACATGACTGATTGGCTCAAACATATTAAGAAGGAAAGAAATTCCACAAATTAACTTAACAAGGCACACCTGTTAATTGAAATGCATTCCAGGTGGCTAACTCATGAAGCTGTTTGAGAGAATGCCAAGAGTGTGCAAAGCTGTCAGCAAGGCAAAGGGTGGCTACTTTTAAAAAATCAAAAAAATATTTTGATTTGTTTAACACTTTGTTGGTTACTACATGATTCCATATGTGTTATTGCATAGTTTTGATGTCTTCACTATTATTCTACAATGTAGATTTTTTTTTACAAACTTGAATGAGTAGGTGTGTCCAAGCTTTTGACTGGTACTGTATATATTTCACAAAGGTAGTTCACTGGGCCTTCAATAGTACCATATTAGAGGAAAACATTTTATTTTGAAAATGTTGATTTTTGATTTTTTTGTGACTGAGAGTTGGAACCTTGAATGACTAGCCTACAGGGAATAGCCAGGTTAAAATATATAATACTTTCTGAAAGGGTCAAGGGGTATAAGTCCACTATATAGCATGAGAACACGACCAGTCAGAACTGGGGTATTTGTGATGAACAGTCCTTCTTTGTGTTGACCCTCAACCTCTAACCCTTCCCGTCTGTCTAGGTGAATTCCCCAGCTCCGGTGGAGCAGTACAAGCGGGCGTTCGCCCGTCAACGAGCCCGTGACCTGGCACAGCATGCAGACACATTGCTCTCCAAGGACAAGGAGATCGCCGCCCTGCAGCAGGAGTGTAGGGAGATGGAGACGCGCTTGGGCACAGCCAAGGTACACAATGCCATATCCCAGCAGCAGCCAATTCATCCCCTGAACACGGTCTTTCCATAACAACCTGGAGTTTGTGTTTTAGATGGACTACTTTGTAGACGGACCATTACATAATCCCCGATCTAAAACAAAACCTTGCATGTCAAATAACTAGTCACTCATTATGTAATCAATTTTATTTATTTTTACCTTTATTTAACCAGGCAAGTCAGTAAAGAACAAATTCTTATTTTCAATGACGGCCTAGGAACAGTGGGTTAACTTCCTGTTCAGGGGCAGAAAGACAGATTTGTACCTTGTCAGCTCGGGGGTTTGAACTTGCAACCTTCCGGTTACTAGTCCAACGCTCTAACCACCCCAATAACTGGTGGTTCTGCTCCTCTTCTTGCTCAAACTCATCCAAAGCACTGAACATTTCAATAAGAAACCCTATTATCTAAGAGGAGCAGTCGGCCCACTGAAGGATCACTGTATCATGCATTGTAGTCAGTCCTATTCACCAACCTCCTCAAAGGTCTATAATGCCTCAGGTCTGCCCTCTGCTGGGCAGGATAAACCCTCTCTCTAAGCCTGAACTGGTGACTGGGCTGTACTGATGCACATGTGTAGATGGATGTCAGTGGTGACAAGAGGTTGGAAATAACTATTTTAAAAGTGTTTCTCTCTTTGACTGTCTGTGACTAAGATCTCATTTCCTGGACTTAACATCTGCTTGGGAGTACTATCCCTGGGTGAACTGAATTGATGATAGGTTGTTTTATCCAGCAGTAATGTATGTGCCTGTAATGCCTGTGAAGCAGTTGTTTTTGGGGTAATACATCCAGCAGATGTTAAGTCCAGGAAAATGAATCTTAGTCACAGACAGTCAAAGAGAGAAATAATTTTAAAAAAATGGCCATTTACAACCTCCCTTTCCACAAGGGCTCAACGGCAGACAATGGCATCTAGGATTTGCCAGCTCACTTCCCGCCAGAACCCGAGTGAACAAATAACATAACAATTACATTCTTATTTAGTTTAATTAATTAACAATTTCAGAAACAAAGTTATGCAACACCCAATGCCCCTGTGTGAAAAAAGTAATTTCCCCCCTTTATACTCAATAACATGTCGTCAAAAAAGTTATTCTTTTGACTCATCTCTCCATGGAACATTCTTCCAATTGTCTTGATGATCATCCAGGTACTTTCAGGTGCTTTTGTGGCAAATTTGAGTCAACCTTTTGGATGACATGGGTCCCATTATGTCCGGTGAAAACCAAACAGTGCATTCCACTGTAAGAACCTCGGTCAGCGTGGTGGTGGGAGTGTGATGGGGATGTTTTGCTGCCTCAGGACCTGGACGACTTGCCTTTAAAATAGAAAGGAATGCTCTGTATCAGACACTTCTACAGGATAATGTCAGGCCATCTGTCTGTGAGCTGAAGAACAGCCGGGTCATGCAGCAAGATAATTATCCAAAATACACAATCAAGTCTATGTGAAAATGGCTAAAAAGCAACACATTTGACATTTTTTGAATGGCCTAGTCCAAGTCCAGATCTAATCCCATTTGAGATGTTGTGGCAGGACTTTAAACGAGCAGTTCATGTTTGAAAACCCACAAATGTGGCTGAGTTAAAACAGTTCTGCATGGAAGAGTGGGACAAAATTCCTCCACAGCGAAGTGAGACTGAGCAACAACTACAGGAAGAGTGGGACAAAATTCCTCCACAGCGAAGTGAGGAGACTGATCAGCAACTACAGGAAGACTGGGACAAAATTCCTCCACAGCGAAGTGAGACTGATCAACAACTACAGGAAGACTGGGACAAAATTCCTCCCACAGCGAAGTGAGAGACTGATCAACAACTACAGGAAGACTGGGACAAAATTCCTCCACAGCGAAGTGAGAGACTGATCAACAACTACAGGAAGCGTTTGGTTGGAGTCATTGCAGCTGAAGGAGGCTCAACCAGTTATTGAGTTTTGGGGGCAAGTACTTTTTCACACCAGGGCATTGGGTGTTGCATAACTTTTGTTCATGAAATAAATTAAAATAAGTATGTAATTGTTGTTATTTGTTCACTCTGGTTCCCTTTATCTAATATTAGGTTTTGGGTTGAAGATCTGATAACATTCAGTGTCAAAAATATGCAAAAATAGAGAAAATTAGAAAGGGGGCAAGTATATATTTTTCTGTATGTTGAAATATCTTTGACCTCTGTGTTGCAGGGCTCCCCAGTCCCGTCTGGCGTAGTGGAGTTTGAGAGGCTGCTGGGGAGTCCCAGAAGGAGGTGCTGAGGCTCAGAGGCAACTGTCAATCTCCTCCTCCAGAGTCACCTTCTCTAATGACACCTCCTCTAAAGACACCTCCTGTAAAGACACCTCCTCCAGAGTCACCTCCTCTAAAGACACCTCCTGTAAAGACACCTCCTCCAGAGTGACCTCCTCTAAAGAAACCTCCTGGAAAGACACTTCCTCCAGAGTCACCTCCTCTAATGACACCCCCTGTAAAGACACTTCCTCCAGAGTGACCTCCCCTAAAGACACTTCCTCCAGAGTCACCTCCCCTAAAGACACTTCCTGTAAAGACACCTCCTCCAGAGTCATCTCCCCCTAAAGACACTTCCTGTAAAGACACCTCCTCCAGAGTCACCTCCTCTAATGACACCTCCTGTAAAGACACCTCCTCCAGAGTCACCTCCTCTAAAGACACCTCCTTCAGAGTCACCTCCTCTAAAGAGATCTCCTCCAGAGACACCTCCTATAAAGACACCTCCTCCAGAGTCACATCCCCTAAAGACACCTCCTCCAGAGTCACCTCCCCCTAAAGACACCTCCTCCAGAGTCACCTCCCCTAAAGACACCTCCTCCAGAGTCACCTCCCCCTAAAGACACCTGCTCCAGAGTCACCTTCCTTAAAGACGCCTCCTGGAAAGACACCTCTTGTAAAGACACCTCTTGTAAAGAGCCCCCCGGCAGGAAACACAACGGACACGGAAGGCCCTGCATAACAAAGGAGGAAAGGGAGGAGAAGGTAAGGAAGGATTGGATCTATTTCCTCTCTCTCAGCCATAGGCTGCTCTGCCCAACTACAACACTAACCCTGGCTCTCTCTCGGCCATAGGCTGCTCTGCCCAGCTACAACACTAACCCTGGCTCTCTCTCAGCCATAGGCTGCTCTGCCCAAGTTCTAACACTGCCCCCTGTTGATGATAAAGTGCACTACATCAGACTGAGGTATAAGAACTAAAATCCTGTTAGATGACAAGCTCAAATCAACAGACCTGGGTTCAAAAACTACTTGAAATCATTTCAAATACTTTAGCTGTGCTTGATTGAGCTTCACTGTTGCTGTGTAACCAATAGAAAACTCCTAAATGCACAAACCACGCCCACCTTTTCAAATTATTTTTGTTATATTTCAAATGGTATATTCCCACCTTATGTCAGTCATTAGAATCGTATGTAAAACATTACTACAAGCCCCAGAAACATAGAAGTACCAGCTGTCTATCTAAGTGTCCACATAAGTGGTATTTATCCTCAAACACCACATTTTGCCTCCAGTTTTCCTCCATCCAGATGTTGAGATTTTAAACCATCCAGCTGCTCTGCAGTGAGTACAGCAAGTTCTGTGGCGTTTCCCAAAAGGCAGTGCAAGCAGTGATGTGACGCACCGCGTTTAGTGCCAAATTTGAGAAGCTAAGTGACAGACACGAACCGGGTCATCTGTCTTCACTACAAGGGGTGAATGGGTGTATGATGGGCCCTTAGTATTGTAGCCCTGCAGTCAGGCAGGACAGTTAGGATTATGTGCTGTGCGTTTGCATTTGTTAATTTGGAATTTGGTTCGCTGCGGGGTTTTTCTTGGCTTAGTGTCTGTTTACGTTGGCATTAGCTGCTGTTATATAATGGGTATGTGTGCTGTGCTGACTACAGTGATCTGCCTGACTGCCAGAGGACATAATGAGATGATTCCCTGTCTTGAATTTGCGCAGATCAGGTCATGCTTCCTCGGCTCTCTCTCTCTGCAACACCGATGACTAAAGAGTTCTTGAAATGAATCTTTCCCGCACATTCACTCCACCACACCTAGACGTAACACCATTATACACCACACAGGGGCGGCAGCGTAGCCTCGTGGTTAGAGCGTTGGACTAGTAACCGGAAGGTTGCAAATTCAAACCCCGAGCTGACAAAGGTACAAATCTGTCGTTCTGCCCCTGAACAGGCAGTCAACCCACTGTTCCGAGGCCGTCATTGAAAATAAGAATTTGTTCTTAACTGACTTGCCTAGTTAAATAAAGATACAATTAAAAATCAGGAAATATTCACATTTTGGTTGCAGGCCCATTAAGATACAAATTAATAAAATAAAACTGATTTAAAAATAAATCAATCTTGGGCCTCCCGAGTGGCACAGCGGTCTAAGGAAATGCATCGCACTGCTGGAGGCATTACTACAGACCCGGGTTCATTCCCGGGCTGTGCCACAACCCAGCCTGGGATGACTCACAATTGGCCCAGCGTCGTCAAGTTTAGAGAGAGTTTTGCCGGGGTCTTTACTTGGCTCACCGCGCTCTAGCGACTCCTTGTGGCGGGCCGGGTGTCTGCAGGCTGACCTCGGTTGCCAGTCGAACGGTGTTTCCTCCGACACATTGATGCGGCTGGCTGGCGGAGTGTTAAGGAGCGCGGTTAGGCGGGTCATGTTTTGGAGGATGCATGACTCCACCTTCACCTCTCCCGAGCCCTTTGGGGAGTTGGAGCAATGAGACATCAAAAAAGGGGGGTAAAAATAATAATAAAAAAATTGTATTTAGAATTGTGCATAAAGTTTCTGAGTTAAAATTCACTTCTCTCCTTGCAGCTTAGATGAGAATTCTGGTTGTGGTAATCTGTCATTTGTGGGACACACACACAGAGAATGACACGCACACACACACACACACACATGGATGCCACAGAAAGGGGCCATGTTGTATGGCTGTGCACTCTAATTCCCTCTCTAGCAACAGAATGGTACAGTCCAGTAATCCTCTCTCTGTTGCCGTGGTAGCGGTGAGAGGGTTTTGGAAGGTAGGTAATGTTAAGACTCCGGCAGACTCTCCAACCAAAGACTTTCCTAGCTGCTTTGCCCTGCCTTGCCCTGTCTCATCCTGCTCT
Source organism: Oncorhynchus masou masou (assembly GCF_036934945.1). NCBI lineage: Eukaryota > Metazoa > Chordata > Actinopteri > Salmoniformes > Salmonidae > Oncorhynchus > Oncorhynchus masou. Next base: position 254,799 of record NW_027013020.1, read on the forward strand.
GGATAATTGGGGGCTGGGGATATCTTGACGTTTCCACAGATCACTGGAAAGGGGTAGGTTGTATTTAGTGAGGGTGTGTTTTGGTGTGTTTAGGTCCCAGTGGCTCTGTGTGTGTGCGGTTAACCTTGGGCTATACCCCTTATGGACTGTAGGTCTGTGGCTAGGCTATACAGGATATTAATATAACTGTGGCCTAACACACTAAGGACTGTGGCTAGGCTATACAGGATATTAATATAACACTATGGACTGTAGGACTGTGGCTAGGCTATACAGGATATTAATATAACCCTAACTGTGGCTAGGCTATATGGACTGTAGTTAGTTAAGGTTTAGGGTATCCAGATGTGTTGTGTTATTATGGTCCGATGGTAGCGATGACCACAGACTGCTGCAACAGCAACAGTTTAGCTGCTCTGACCGTAGACTGCTGCAACAGCATCAGTTTAGCTGCTCTGACTGTAGACTGCTGCATCAGTTTAGCTGCTCTGACCGTAGACTGCAGCATCAGTTTAGCTGCTCTGACCGTAGACTGCAGCATCAGTTTAGCTGCTCTGACCGTAGACTGCAGCATCAGTTTAGCTGCTCTGACTGTAGACTGCTGCATCAGTTTAGCTGCTCTGACCGTAGACTGCTGCAACAGCATCAGTTTAGCTGCTCTGACCGTAGACTGCTGCAACAGTTTAGCTGCTCTGACCGTAGACTGCTGCAACAGCATCAGTTTGGCTGTTCTGACCGTAGACTGCTGCAACAGTTTAGCTGCTCTGACCGTGACTGCTGCAACAGTTTGGCTGCTCTGACCGTAGACTGCTGCATCAGTTTAGCTGCTCTGACTGTAGACTGCTGCAACAGCATCAGTTTAGCTGCTCTGACTGTTGCTGCAACAGTATCAGTTTAGCAGCTCTGACTGTAGACTGCTGCAACAGTAGTCACTGTCCTGACTGTTGCAGCATCAGTTTAGCTGCTCTGACTGTGAACTGCTGCATCTGTGCTCTGAGACTGTAGACTGCAGCACAGCATCTCTGACCGTAGACTGCTGCAGTTTAGCTGCTTGTAGACTGCTGCAAAATTTAGCTGCTCCTGACTGTAGACTGCTGCATCAGTTTAGCTGCTCTGACTGTAGACTGCTGCATCAGTTTAGCTGCTCTGACTGTAGACTGCTGCAACAGCATCAGTTTAGCTGCTCTGACTGTAGACTGCAGCATCAGTTTAGCTGCTCTGACTGTAGACTGCTGCATCAGTTTAGCTGCTCTGACTGTAGACTGCTGCATCAGTTTAGCTGCTCTGACCGTAGACTGCTGCATGTTTAGCTGCTCTGACTGTAGACTGCAGTCAGTTTAGCTGCTCTGACTGTAGACTGCTGCATCAGTTTAGCTGCTCTGACTGTAGACTGCAGCAACAGCATCAGTTTAGCAGCTCTGACTGTAGACTGCTGCATCAGTTTAGCTGCTCTGACTGTGCATCTTTGGCTGCTCTGACATCAGTTTTGGCTGCTCTGACTGTAGACTGCTGCATCAGTTTGGCTGCTCTGACTGTAGACTTTGGCTGCAACAGCATCAGTTTAGCAGCTCTGACTGTAGACTGCTGCAACAGTTTAGCTGCTCTGACTGTAGACTGCTGCATCAGTTTGGCTGCTCTGACTGTGACTGCTGCAACAGTTTGACTGCTCTGACCGTAGACTGCTGCATCAGTTTGGATGCTCTGACCGTAGACTGCTGCATCAGTCATCAGCTGCTCTGACCGTAGACTGCTGCATCAGTTTGGCTGCTCCTGAGCGTAGACTGCTGCATCAGTCTGGCTGCTCTGACCGTAGACTGCTGCAACAGTTTAGCTGCTCTGAGCGTAGACTGCTGCATCAGTCTAGCTGCTCCTGACATAGACTGCTGCATCAGTCTGGCTGCTCTGACCGTAGACTGCTGCAACAATTTGGCTGCTCTGAGCGTAGACTGCTGCATCAGTTTGGCTGCTCTGAACGTAGACTGCAGCAACAGTTTGGCTGCTCTGACCGTAGACTGCTGCATCAGTCTAGCTGCTCTGACCGTAGACTGCTGCATCAGTCTAGCTGCTCTGACCGTAGACTGCTGCATCAGTCTGGCTGCTCTGACCGTAGACTGCTGCAACAGTTTAGCTGCTCTGACTGTAGACTGCTGCATCAGTTTGGCTGCTCCTGACCGTAGACTGCTGCAACAGTTTGGCTGCTCTGACTGTAGACTGCTGCATCAGTCTAGCTGCTCTGACCGTAGACTGCTGCAGCAGTTTGGCTGCTCTGACCGTAGACTGCAACAGCATCAGTCTAGCTGCTCTGACCGTAGACTGCTGCATCAGTTTGGCTGCTCTGACCGTTGACTGCTGCAACAGTTTGGCTGCTCTGACCCCGTAGACTGCTGCATCAGTTTAGCTGCTCTGACTGTAGACTGCTGCATCAGTTTAGCTGCTCTGACTGTAGACTGCTGCAACAGCATCAGTTTAGCTGCTCTGACTGTAGACTGCTGCAACAGCATCAGTTTAGCTGCTCTGACTGTAGACTGCTGCATCAGTTTAGCTGCTCTGACTGTAGACTGCTGCAACAGCATCAGTTTAGCAGCTCTGACCGTAGACTGCAGCATCAGTTTGGCTTGTAACTCCCACCCGGTTTACGGAGGTGCCATAACACTCGCCTGCAAGCTGAAGTTGCGTGAGCAGAAGATCTACTAGTCGAGTTATGGTGACACCTGTCCCCAAAACCTATTTTGTAACTGTTGACTTAGTTACTGCCAGGCCAGGACTGGGGACAGAGCAGCATATTGTCAGTGACTTAGTGACCGCCATTACTGGGGACAGGCAGCATATTGTCAGTGACTTGGTGACACGCCATTACTGGGGACAGAGCAGCATATTGTCAGTGACTTAGTGACCGCCATTACTGGGGACAGAGCAGCATATTGTCAGTGACTTAGTGACCGCCAGGACTGGGGACAGAGCAGCATATTGTCAGTGACTTGGTGACCGCCATTACTGGGGACAGAGCAACATATTGTCTGTGACTTAGTGACCGCCAAGGACTGGGGACAGAGCAGCATATTGTCAGTGACTTAGTGACCGCCATTACTGGGGACAGAGCAGCATATTGTCAGTGACTTAGTGACCACCAGGACTGGGGACAGGGCCGCATATTGTCAGTGACTTAGTGACCGCCAGGACTGGGGACAGAGCAGCATATTGTCAGTGACTTAGTGACCACCAGGACTGGGGACAGAGCAGCATATTGTCAGTGACTTAGTGACCGCCATTACTGGGGACAGAGCAGCATATTGTCAGTGACTTAGTGACCGCCAGGACTCAGGACATATTGTCAGTGACAGACCGCAGGACTGTGATGATATCAGTATAGCACCGCAGATGCGTGATGATATCAGTGCACCCACGTATTAAAACTGAACACCCAAACCAGTAACCAGGCCAATCCATTATGGTGCTTTTTAAAGAAATGACCCAGTTAGTGGTTTCAATAGTCCACCGCAGTTACACCAATGTGCTTAAGGCTTCCTATCCATGCCCCCCGGGCTCCACTGACTGAATGTGACACTGCTGCAATAAGCATGGACCTATAGGACCTAAACCCATGGTATGTGTAGGGTGCTTGAGGAAGCATGAACCTGGCCTTGTCTATAGGACCTAAACCCATGGTATGTGTAGGGTGCTTGAGGAAGCAGGCCTGGCCTTGTCTATAGAACCTAAACCCATGGTATGTGTAGGGTATGAGCTTGAGGAAGCAAGGGCCTGGCCTTGTCTATAGCACCAAAACCCATGCTATGTGTAGGGTGCTTGAGGAAGCAAGGGCCTGGCCTTGTCTATAGGCTCTACACCTATAGAATGTGTAGGGTGCTTGAGGAAGCATGAACCTGGCCTCGTGTCAATGATAGGTACAGTGCCTTGCGAAAGTATTCGGCCCCTTGAACTGCGATCTTTTTGCCACATTTCAGGCTTCAAACATAAGATATAAAACTGTATTTTTTTGTGAAGAATCAACAACAAGTGGGACACAATCATGAAGTGGAACGACATTTATTGGATATTTCAAACTTTTAACAAATCAAAAACTGAAAAATTGGGCGTGCAAAATTATTCAGCCCCCTGGCGGTCACAGTTAATACTTTGTAGCGCCACCTTTTGCTGCGATTACAGCTGTAAGTCGCTTGGGGTATGTCTCTATCAGTTTTGCACACATCAAGAGAGACTGACATTTTTCCCATTCCTCCTTGCAAAACAGCTCGAGCTCAGTGAGTTGGATGGAGAGCATTTGTGAACACAACAGTTTTCAGTTCTTTCCACAGATTCTCGATTGGATTCAGGTCTGGACTTTGACTTGGCCATTCTAACACCTGGATATGTTTATTTTTGAACCATTCCATTGTAGATTTTGCTTTATGTTTTGGATCATTGTCTTGTTGGAAGACAAATCTCCGTCCTAGTCTCAGGTCTTTTGCAGACTCCATCAGGTTTTCTTCCAGAATGGTCCTGTATTTGGCTCCATCCATCTTCCCATCAATTTTAACCATCTTCCCTGTCCCTGCTGAAGAAAAGCAGGCCCAAACCATGATGCTGCCACCACCATGTTTGACAGTGGGGATGGTGTGGTCAGGGTGATGAGCTGTGTTGCTTTTACGCCAAACATAATGTTTTGCATTGGTGCCAAAAACTTCAATTTTGGTATCATCTGACCAGAGCACCTTCTTCCACATGTTTGGTGTGTCTCCCAGGTGGCTTGTGGCAAACTTTAAACAACACTTTTTATGGATATCTTTAAGAAATGGCTTTCTTCTTGCCACTCTTCCATAAAGGCCAGATTTGTGCAATATCACGACTGATTGTTGTCTATGGACAGAGTCTCCCACCTCAGCTGTAGATCTCTGCAGTTCATCCAGAGTGATCATGGGCCTTTTGGCTGCATCTCTGATCAGTCTTCTCCTTGTATGAGCTGAAAGTTTAGAGGGATGGCCAGGTCTTGGTAGATTTGCAGAGGTCTGATACTCCTTCTATTTCAATATTATCGCTTGCACAGTGCTCCTTGGGATGTTTAAAGCTTGGGATGTTTAAAGCTTTTGTATCCAAAATCCGGCTTTAAACTTCTTCACAACAGTATCTCGAACCTGCCTGGTGTGTTCCTTGTTCTTCATGATGCTCTCTGCGCTTTTAACGGACCTCTGAGACTATCACAGTGCAGGTGCATTTATGCAGAACTTGATTACACAGGTGGATTGTATTTATCATCATTAGTCATTTAGGTCAACATTGGATCATTCCAGAAATCCTCACTGAACTTCTGGAGAGAGTTTGCTGCACTGAAAGTAAAGGGGCTGAATCATTTTGCACGCCCAATTTTTCAGTTTTTGATTTGTTAAAAAAGTTTGAAATATCAATAAATGTCATGCCACTTCATGATTGTGTCCCACTTGTTGATTCTTCACAAAAAAATACAGTTTTATATCTTTATGTTTGAAGCCTGAAATGTGGCAAAAGTTCTCAAAGTTCAAGGGGGCCGAATACTTTCGCAAGGCACTGTATGTGTGCTATAGTTAGCTTGAGCCATGCTTTGGCTATAGGCCATGTGTGCTTTAGTATGTTGTAGTCGAGTATAAATCAGGCTTTGTGTGTCGTGTTTACGCCCCTGTTTAGCCATGGAACGGGCATTGTGTTGCATTGTCCAGGTTGTATGTGTGTTGGCCTAGTTCCCATCATGCTTCAGGACGCATGGACCCAGGCTAGAAGGTAGGCTATATTGTGTGTTGGTCTAGTTCCCATCATGCTTCAGGAAGCATGGACCCGGCTAGAAGGTAGGCTATATTGTGTGTTGGCCTAGTTTCCCATCATGCTTCAGGAAACATGGACCCAGGCTAGAAGGTAGGCTATATTGTGTGTTGGCCTAGTTCCCATGATGCATGGACTTCTAGTGTGTTGGTCTAGTTCCCATCATGCTTCAGGACGCATGGACCCAGGCTAGAAGGTAGGCTATATTGTGTGTTGGCCTAGTTCCCATCATGCTTCAGGAAGCATGGACCCAGAGCTAGAAGGTAGGCTATATTGTGTGTTGGTCTAGTTCCATCATGCTTCACGAAGCATTGACCCAGGCTAGAAGGTAGGCTATATTGTGTGTTGGTCTAGTTCCATCATGCTTCAGGAAGCATGGACCCAGGCTAGAAGGTAGGCTATATTGTGTGTGTGGTCTAGTTCCCATCATGCTTCAGGACGCATGGACCAGGCTAGAAGGTAGGCTATATTGTGTGTTTTCCTAGTTCCCATCATGCTTCAGGAAGCATGGACCCAGGCTAGAAGGTAGGCTATATTCCCATCATGCTTCTAGTGGACCCAGGCTAGAAGGTAGGCTATATTGTGCCTAGTTCCCATCATGCTTCAGGAAGCATGGACCCAGGCTAGAAGGCTATATTGTGTGTTGGTCTAGTTCCCTTGATGCTTCAGGAGAAGCATGGACCCAGGCTAGAAGGTAGGCTATATTGTGTGTTGGTCTAGTTCCCATCATGCTTCAGGACGCATGGACCCAGGCTAGAAGGTAGGCTATATTGTGTAGTTATCATGCTTACTCAGTAGCTGTAAACTAGTTATTGCTTGGAAGCATGGACAGTTTAGGCTATATTGTTTTTTTCCCATCATGCTTCAATGGACCCAGGCTACTAAGGTACATCATTCCCAATATCATAAAATACTGTGTTTAATCATGCTTCCAGGACACTCAGGCTAGAAGGTAGGCTATATTCTTATTAAGTTACTCCAGTAGTCTAGGTATTTTGTGCAGTTCTTGTTTTTTAGCTAAATCAACTAAGACATCATTAATATCATAAAATACTGGTTAATCAGAACTCCGAGTCCTGTGTGGCTCAGTCGGTTGGCGCTCAAGACCTGGTATTCCCGCTGGGAATAGTATGTAAAAGTACAAATCATCATGGAGTCGGACAAGCGTTGTTGGGATATATATATTATTATTATATCAGATCAGACATATTCATGGGTAGGGTGTGAGCCAGATGGTTGTTGGTATTGGTAGTGTAGTACAAATCATCTATGGAGTCGAGCTTGTTGGTAGTATAGTAGACATAATCATGGAGTCGAGCTTGTTGGTAGTGTAGTAGAAATCATCAAGTCGAGCTTTTTTTAGTAGTATAATAGACATAATCATGGAGTAGAGCTTGTTTG